>NC_049207.1:47243854-47543854 GCF_013347855.1 Anguilla anguilla | reverse complement strand
AGTGGGGGTTAAGGACTGGCGTTCGGGGAGAGAAATTATTTCCCCATGTCCTGAAGAAAGAAAATAAAAGAAAAAAAGAAGAAGAGGAAAAAGGAGAGGAAAAAAAAACGAAGTAGCTTTCAGATGTGACGGATACAACTGGTTGTATTTTTTCCTTTCTTTTTGTAATTTTGTAGTTTCCTGGTTATACGGGCATACCACCCCCCACCCCCCACCCCCCTCCATATCAAAGGCAGCAGTAAGACCAAAAATAATCACAGTCCTTACCTTATTTCTGGCTTTTTCATTGAATATATAATTACAGGCTTTAAAAATAAATTGTGCCAAACTATTGTACAGAGCTCCATAGGATTCTTGTTGATGCTAAAACAAATGTATAATTATCTAGTTGTTTTTTCCCAAGCACCACTAACGTCAGACTTGTTTTCTGGTCCAAAATGAATCACTGCAAAACGCTTTTCGGGACTGTTTGCGTTGATTGCGCTGCTCCACGCTGGGTCTCTGGTACAGACCAAAGGAGGATTCGGCCCCTCTGGTCAGGGGCCCCACCAGGGATTCTGGGCCCCATGAAAAGAGCTCACATTGGGCCCCCTCCACCCCAGAAAAATCCTATGTTCTAATATTTTCTGTGGGTCCCTCTCAGTCAGGGCCCTTGGAATCATCCTAACCACCCCCCCCCCCCCCTTAAGGCGCCCCTGCCTCTGGTCAGTGACAGCTCTGCCTGTGATTGAACTGAAAGCTGGGGAGGGGGAGCTGGGGGGGGGGGGGCTGTGCCAGCAAGCATGCACCTGGGCATGAATCACTAGGTGCGTTTTCATCCTGTATAAAATAATTTCATGTCACAGAAATTGAGCGATGCTTTAGTTTTTGTTTCAAAGAAAATAAAAATCTATATGACGGTTCTGTTTGTTTCATGAAACCTTCTGATAAAGTAAGATGAACAAGGTTGTCATATTTTCCATTTGCAAAGCTGTGTACTCCATACACTGTTTGCTGTGTGTGCTCTCACTTGTTGGGCCAAGTATGTGTGTGTGTGTGTGTGCATGTGTGTGCGTGTGTGTACGTGCGTGCGTGTGTGTTTGTGTGTGCATGTGTGTATGCGTGCGTGTGTGCATGCATGGGCGTGTGTGTAATCTTCTGCAGGGAACCAGTTGTTCATATCCTTCATAAGTCAGTGTTTGTCTGACTGAATGCACTGCGCAGAGTGACTACAGTCTACTTTACCATCTCAGCTGGTAATTGGCTCTTTCATCATCACTGAGAAAAAAGCGCTTTGATCGAGGGGGAAAGAGATACTTACACACCGCTCTGAGGTGGCTTTCCTGCGTATTTGAGTAGTGTTGACAGGAACTGCTTTTTGTCATGTTTCCTGAAACACTATTGCGCTCTTCGTGAGCACTTAAAAGAAAGCCCAATGGCCATAAAACATCCCAAAGAATGCAAATACGCTTTCATCTGGATTCCTCGGCAATACAACAGCACTCAACACAATCCTGCAGTGGAGATTAAAAGTGTGTGTTGCCATCTTGAATCAGCATTAAAAATATAGCCAAATGAGCCTCTCCAGAACAGTGTATACACTCAGAACTACATTTGCTTTCCAAGGAACAGAAAAACAGAATATGACACCAGCAAAGTTAGCGTTTTCTTTTTTTTTTGCTTTTTTTAACGTCAATAAAGCTGAATGTTTCGTAAGTTTTATTTGACATTTCATTTTTTTTTTGTCATTATAAGATTGTCTACGGTCTGCGGCTACTCTAGGGAGAGCAAGACGACCGGTCTGCTTGTTAGCCGCCGCAGAGCTTGTGGAACAAAGTCAGTCAATGTGCCTCCGGGGTCTGATACAGCCGACCGGGAGGTGACGTAAAACAGCGCACCGTTAAAATAATATAAATTTAAAAAAGCTCCGATGCGGCGTACACCTTTAAGAAAGCAGCGTCATTAAAAATAATGAGCTTCCTTCGCTGTAACCCACCCTCGCTCCTCAGTTATATCACCCCTCCCTGTATGTAGGCCACGCATTCTGCTTCAGTGACACTGGGAAGCTGTCGATGCAAGTGTCCAAGCCCTGCACTACCTGCTCTTACTGCTCCGAGGGACTTCGACAAGCCATTATAGTCCCAGTTCGTTTTATTATCATATTCATTTTGGACTGATTTAAGTTATATTGCGCGAGAGCATTTCCCTGCCAGCCAATCGCCTTGACTCCCACATACAGACAGTCTTCATATTAGTTTTTTTATTTATTTTTTTTTTTTTTTAATCTTTGCAATGTTAGATGCCAAAAATGTCGAGTTTGAATCCTTTCATTTGTTAGCATTATCATGGGAGGGCAGTGTGACTAAAATAAGTCCTGTTATGAATGTTTGATCCTGAAAGACCTTTTAGATCTACATGACGGAAGAAGGGAGGGAGGGAGAGAGCGAGAACGAGAGAGAGAGAGGGAGAGAGGGAGAGAGGGAGAGAGAGAGAGAACATAACACTTGCTTTAATTTGTGACTCAGAGTTCAGGACAAATCACACAGGGATTAGACTGAATCTGGGCCAAAGTATGACTCCAACCCCACTGCTTCACACTAGCTGGGTTTCCATTCTAATCTTGTTCTCTGCAATTTAGCCAGTTCATTTGGGCAGTCATCTGACCTCACCAAGCTGTGAAAACGAGCTCCTATATTTAACCGAAAGTCAAAGGTACAGCAAGGACACAATCCAATTAAATTTAGGCCTTAAACATCCACACAAACAAATAAAAATAGCTGTAAGCAGTAAGATTTCTGGTTCCTTTTAGCTTAATGTGTTCTTAGACAAATCATTTAGTGTCTTCCCAAAATGGTGATGTAGGAAGAATGACGTTCAATATGACATTCTATCTCAAATAGCTTTACTTGATATTAGGGATGTTTGACACATATTTGAAAGTTAAATCATTTGAAAGTTCCTGTAGCTGTTGATAAACTTAAATGATGACACTAGTTTCCAGTCTCTCATCATTACCTACACCAAACCTCCTGCTATTATCTTTTTTTTAAAAATTCTTATCATTTTTGGCTAACACCATATCATGGAACCATATGAACTTCTGGCAGGATTTCCGGGGAACTGATTTGAGTGAAGGACAGTCCACACATTATCACATGCAGCTGTTAATTTTTAGACAGATGTTTCTGTCCCGTACTATTATGTCACCTCATACAGGCTCACACAGACACATCTGTGTGGTAGACAAGTATGTTACGGTGTTCCACTGCAGGTTTCTGTGTGAAACACTGGAGGACAAACTTCTAACAAACCTGAAAAAATTCAAACATTTTAGAATGACTTGCAGACTGATTCATGCACAGATTACTTCTGGTCATCTATGGTCTAAATTAACCAAGACTTTGTAATGCTGTGACTAAGTGGACCTCAAAGCAGATTCAAATACCAAGAAATAAGTATCATACATCCTGGAACTGATGTTATAACCGCCATCACAGGGAGACTGCTGTTTCCAGATAACTGATTTTAATCTCCAAAAACATTCCCCAAAATCTTTTTTTACTCCCATATAGTTTTACTCAGAAACTATCCTCCATGATTATTTTTAAATCCCTACATTTGGGGGATTAACTATATGTCTGGCAACCTTGGCAGGCTCTTGGTCTGTAATTATCAGCTTGGGGGGTGATTATGAATGTACAACATTTTTTTTGTTTGCTTGTGTGTTTTTAGAAGGCAAAATAAATAAATAAATAAATAAATATTTGTGACCTTCAAGTCCAATGTGGAATAAAATTAATTATTATTGACATATTTCTGCCAGATATTGTTGATAATGGTGGTTTCTGTCTTTTTTTTGAATGCCTGAGCTATTGCTGTTGGAAATATGTCAATCTCTTTTTTGTGCGGCATATGTTTATGTCATCCAGCCATCTTAACATTTCCTCTAAATCCCCCCCCCCCCAACCCCACACTCAGCTCCCCCCTCAGAGAGACACAGTCCAGCTCTTCTCTTCCCGCTGGGTTTACATTGGCCAAGCAAACACCACCTTACCCCCGTTTTCTTTTTCTTTTTTTCTTTCAAATGCAGAGCTGCCTCTTCAGTCAGAACATGTACGTTTACATGCGTGATTTGGGGCTAACATGACATGTGTAAAGACTCTGGGGCGCATTCATGTGGAGAAGGACACTTTCTATGGGGCATACAGAACTGTTAGTCATCAGCTGACATTTATTTTTCAAGAGACTCTACAGTAGTGCATAGGTCCCACATGAACACACACCCAGGTCTTTCCTAAAAAAAAAAAAAAAAAAAAACCTAAAAGACTGGAAATTTGATAAGCTTATGTGAACAGCTGCATCTGGGACTTCACTTCTAGACATGGTGACTTTATTTCAAAAAACAAAGAAAAAATCTCCCAGTTTTGAAATGGCCAATGATAAGAGTGCATCCTAATTTGAAGTAACGCCGGACCAAAAAGGGTATTTAAAGGGTATTTAGACGATGGAATGGAAATTAGGGAGCAGAATGTAACTGGGTTGAAGTTAAAGGGTTTTTAGAGGATGGAATTGAGGTTAGAGAGCAGAACGTAACTGGGTTGAAGTTAAAGGGTTTTTAGAGGATGGAATGGAGGTTAGAGGGCGGAATGTTACTGGGTTGAAGTTAGAGGGAGTGTGGGGGATGGAATGGAGATTAGAGGGCGGAACATAACTGAGTGGAAGTTAGAGGATTTCAAGAGGATGGAATGGAAGTTAGAGGGTAGAATGTTATTGGGTTGAAGCTAGAAGGTTTCTAGAGGATGGAACGGAGGTTAGTGGGTGAAATGTTCTTAGGTTGCAGTTAGATGGGTTTTAGAGAATGGATCAGAGATTCGAGGGTGGAATGTACTGTAACTGGGTTGAGCCTTGGGTAGGATTTTCTCAATAGGTTTTGAGATAAATAGACAAGTCCAGCTTCGCTTCATTACGGGCCCTGCAGTATAAATTAATAAAACAGAAAATGTAGGCTACGTGAGTGCCCTGGATCTGCAGGAGAGCCCCACAGAGGAACTGAGTTACAGCATGATATTTAATGTAAAGCCTTCAGTTTACAAGTATGAGAAATACAAAAATAGATATGTAGGTGACAAATTAAAGATTACATAAGTGCACTTTTATGTGTTTCTGTTTGACTTTTTCTTTTTTTCCTCAGTTGATTACATTGCCCTCCTTAGCTTGTATAGGACTGAACAGAGTGGGCTTGGGCTAGCTCAAATGACAGCATCATCCTCAGGGCATGAATATCAACTATAATGACAAATTAGGCCTTTATTTTCTGTGTTCATTATATTCAATGCTGTTTAGCGTATATTTCTAATGAACTGATGTAGGAAAAAATATATTTGATTAATGCCATGGTGTCACAGTTAATTTATTTTTCAAAAAGGCTCCATACTAGCTACAAAATATATTTATTATGCGCAAAGCATGTGCAGTCTTAATCAATCATAACTGTGAGTTGTCATCATGGCACACCAAGAGATGCATACTAATCGATCACTAATGTTGAGCAATGAAGGGCCAAGATAATTGTACATTAATATTCAGATAACTATGCCACATAGTGTCAATTTTGTCTGGGTGTCGTTTGAAAAATACACAGCTCTGTACTTTTCCTGTGAGTTCTTCTCAATAGTAGCACATACTGGCTATGCAGAAATGCATGTCCTACACTGTGCTTATATGGTCATACCAGGTGCCACGTTGAGACACATGCATTTTACATAGTGACTATGGAGGTAAGCATGCTTCTTACACAATGACTGTAGGTCCCATAAAACATAGATTCCCACAATCAGAGAACCTGGTTGGTTGATTTCCGGGATCGACCTTTTAAAGGGAAAGTTTTGTGCTGGCAGTCTGTCAGTGACCGTGTTTCATTATAGTTTTCATGTCAGACATTTTCTGAGCATGGTCAGCTAAGCTGCATCCCCAGAAACTCTCAAATCTCACCACCAAATTTTATGCAATATATATTTCTGACCGGCACAGCCCCACCAAGTTTGAAGACAGTTGTGCAACTCATCCAATGAGCATTTAATGCTGCCAGCACAGGCTGGGAATTGGAGCTAGACGTCAGACACAAAGGCCTGATCTAATTTGTTTCCTGATGCATCGTCGCCACCTGGTGGTCACATTGGAATGGTGCCGTTCATTCACAATTAATTCTATAATGGAGCACTTTTGACTGGTTACTTTTAATACCGACGATTAAAGCAATACAGAAACGGAATGCATGCTGTTGTATATATAATAATGTCAAAAAATGTATCATCAATCAATGCAAATTGTTTGACTGAAAGTATTTTGATTGATTCTGCAATGTTTTAAACGTAATTGTGTCTATATTGCCCAAATTTCTCAGAAGAAAATGGTTCAGAGTAGATCTCCACCCTTACCCTTAAATAAGAAACACTGTAGTCATTCATAACCATTTCATATTTCTTATTTCAATTTTGGCCAGTAGAGGGCAGTGTTTACCATAGTCCCTACATTATTGTAAATCCCCACAAGCTTTACACAAACTATTTAGAACTTCTACAACAAGCCAAATGCGCATACAATAAAATATGAAGAAAGTTATTAAAAATGACAAACATATGAACCGCGACAAGAGAAAAATCTCAGAATGCCATTTTCAGTTTTTTTTGGATGGGTTCATTTAGGCTCCAATCTCTTATGCATCTCTTCCATAACCGTTTTGAAAATATGGGTTTCAATCTCGATTAAAGTCGTGTACATTTTAAAAATGACTAGTGATGGAACAGCACACAAACAGGCAGGCACACACACACACACACACACACACACAGATGTACTTTGTGGACTGGCACAAAAAAAAGAGTGGAATCTTGGAATGTACCCAGAATCTCAAAAATCCCAGAATCACATCCCACCATTATAAAAGCACCTGAGGGCCCGGGGGAAATGGCCGTAAACCAAGCCCCTCCTGCTTCCTCTCCGATCGCCCAAGCGCATCTCCGGGGAGCAACACGTACTGTAGCCTACACACGCAACGCGCGCGCTTCCCATACCACACACGAACGCTCAGCCCCGTTAAAAATAAATAAATAAATAAAATTGCGAGAAAAAGGTCCGCAGCACTTAGCGAAAAAGCAAAGCATCTGAGCAAATTCAAAGTTTTGACATCTCAATGAAATTGGCAGTTGACACTGGAGGGTAAGGTTTAAGGGCACGAATCACTCACATGTGCGCGCCAGATCTCCTTTCCCAACGGTACATGAAATCATGGCAAGCAAACTGAGAGCATTTATGAATAACCAACAGCCGTAACGTGCGATTACGATGTCACTGTTAACTTCAGCCAGCTCCGCTTTCGAGCCGCAAAAGCATTTGATTGGGTCCAGACGCTGGGAATACGCTTTAACCCGGAGGAATGCTGTGTCTGATTTTTGCCGATGATTTTAATTCTGGCAGAAATTCTCCCAACTACAGAAATTACAGTATATAACAACGTCCACATTCGACCGCATTTTGCATCCATGCGTCAATCTGACAAGTAAACACGATCTCAAATAGTTTGATTACCCGGGCCTTCAGTTTAATATTATTTAAAATAAATAATTAAGATTGCAGCGCCTGAAATATTATTAATGCATGGTATTTACCATAAGCAATACATATACATTCAACCGTAGCTGAAAAAAATAATAGAAATGTTTCTTTTTTTTCCAAAATGCGTAAAATCAGCTCGCACAATCTTTTCTCATCAAACAAAGTAAATTAACTATGATTGCTGCTAACGTTACAAGACCGCACGGATTTCAATCTCCAGTCCTGGAAGACCGTCGTGTCTCTAGGTTGAACTCCAATCTTGGAGGCCTGGACTTTCTGCAGGTTTTTGTGGTTTCCTTTTGCACGTCAGCCAGTATGGACACAAACTGCGTGAGTTATTTAGCTCATCAGTGATTTTAATTAATCACTTAAGAGCTGAAACACAGCAAAAAAAAAAAAAAAAAAAAAAAAAAAAAAAAAAAAAACCCCGCAGACACTACAGGCCTCCAGGACTAGATTTTGGCACCCCTGAACTACACTGAACAAAGAAAATTCATATCTAGGACAAGAGGAAAAGCAAACACAAACATTGCTGCAAACTCCTATGAAACCAGGATGCAGTGGAAGAATGCTTTGAGGGTCCGATCCCTGTCGATTGGTGTGCGCTTTCATGGTTAATATGAATCACTAGATGTTTTACACAATGATTGATGCTTGCACGAGGCTAGCTGTTCCATCACCTGCTTGTGTGAATCCTCTCTTCCTCTGAAGAGAAAGCTGCAGAGCTTGGAAGATTCAAAACATTTTGCTTTGGTATGTTGAATACTATGCTCACTCTAAATGGCTTTGCAACATTTTGAAACGTTTCCCAGCTGTGCTACAATGGAGAAACGTTGCAATCCAGCTTCACAAGCTGAAACCGCTTTATGCAATGTAAGGTGGCAGACTAATGTTACTAATGATTGATGATAGGGTGACCCTGTTGGCATTTCTTCAGAGAGACGGTATCATTTGCATATCATCTGAAGCACTTTGTAATTAGACCAACAGATCAAGTCAATACCTGTTAAAAAAAAAAATGACTGGCTTCATTAATGTTCACTGCGTCAAATCGAAAACACTTTTCCACAGAATTTACTTTCACAAAAAAGCTGTGGGTGCCACTTGAAATACATTTGAAATAATACACTCATCGAAATGTTTGCATATTCACACTCACTTCCTGTCCACTGCACCAGGAACCACAACTACTTCCTGCACCGAGATTCTAAACTTCCTGTATTAGGCTTTCAGATACTCTGTACTCCCAGAGGACATCTGGGGCCCCAAAGCTTGGCCCTGTGTCCCCATACCCAGTTATTTTGATTCTAGAAGGGGAAATTATAGGGGTAGAGGAAAACCAGTCCAAATTTAAAAATGATCATCTCAGTCACTACTGTGCTGCTTTATACACATTCGGCCTGCAGGGTATAAAATAGTCATCGGTTTTCATGTAGTATTGCATGTGGCCTGTAGGGTGTAAAATAGTCATTGACAAAGTCAAATTACTGGTGATAAACATTTTTATTCTTAAATTCTTACAATCACTGTTAGTATAGTAGTCATATCTATAATGTCATTGTCATTAAAAATTTCCTCACAGTAACTGTGATCACAGCACCATAAATCAAACATTTTTTGTTCTTCTTATACAATCTACATACATAAGGATATGTGACTCATTAAAAAAAATCTTTGGATAATACATCGCAAGCACCTTGATACCCAGCCAGAGTGCCTGCATATTTACCACACAGGGTACACATTTCAAGTATGAATTAATAATACATACAAATATTTTATAAGTTACAAAAACTTAACTGTTAATGAAAAAGGAAAAGATAGCAGGTATTCAAAGTTAAATCTTCTACAAAATTAATGGCACATAGTGCATCAAGTATTCTTTTCATTTCTGATACAGACCTCATAGTAGAATTGCCTATCAAACAATGATGATAGCCAAAGTTAATCTAGCTGCTCACTGAATTTAATCAGGGATGTTTTAACTCCATAATTAAAAGTAGCTGCATCGTCAAACAAAAAATGTTCTAACCTGCAACAACAAAACACCTTTGGTTAAAGCTAAAAAAAAATTAAAAAAAAAACAAACATGTACTTTAAAGGAGGGCATTACATGCATTGCAAGGTATTGTGGGTATTCTGCAATGCGTAATTACAAGACATGTAACGTCAAACCTCAAGTTAGTCTTGAGCTTCCGTAAAAGCAGAATCCGATTGTAATTATAGTAGTTTGCTTCTCATTAGAGGTAATTTCAGTAGTTAAAAGCACCATAGAAACCTACTCTGTCAGGTTAGTGATTCATGTCAATCCGCAAGACGTAACACTTTTTGAGCAATGTATAATAAAATAATGGCTTTCACAGCAGGCAGTTGTCAATATTGAATGTTTCTACATGAAAAACAAAATAAATAGGCAAACATAAATATTTTACACCGTACATATAAAATGCATCTCGTGTATATATATATGTTCGCGCGAGGTAGGGTTTTTACGCACCTGGACGAAAGTCATTTATCATAAGAAGTATTCTGGTGAAACGTGATAGGTCACACTTCCTCTAGTTTGTTTTAGTTGACTCATTTCGCAGGATAATCACCATCGTCAGTTCACATTCCATCATTGAACCGATGAAGCCAAAAACCGAAATGCAAGCCTCCCCCCCACACTCTGCAGGGTTAAAACAGGCTTTCTAAACAATGATTTCCCACAGTACAAAACCGTGAACTACAAAGTTATACAAAGGCTCCCATGAAATGATCAATAGTTTTGCTAGGCCATTAAATGCAGTCTACTAACAGTGGTCTACCCGATCATATCTTGTTGTCCAGTGAAGGGGTTCATCTTCAGTAGTTTATAACAGTAGTATCATTTGCTACAATAAAACTCTCAATAACAGTATTTGAAGAGCCTGGAAATTCTCACCTTTGAGCAAGACTATTACAGTAAGCAGTCAGTGAAAATGTAAACTCACTGGACAACGATAAAACTTTCTGATCACCCAATATTTCCTCCGCACATGACATTTTAAAGTAATTTCACCCTGCATCCACTTTTATAGAGGTCTGAACTGGTTACTATCATTTGAAGATGTATATATGGGACAAAAGCACATTTCCTGAACCCAAACAGGGATGATTCTGCACGCATACACAGGGAAATGTTCACGTTAAATCAACTCTTACAGAGTACATATGGTCCCAATTAGATTCATATGTACTCTGTTAGAGTTGAATCAACACTGGATATTTTACTGTGTACCCAGACCAAGCATGCCAATGCAAGCAAGCAAATACAATACCCAGAACACCAGGAAGGTTCTGGAAAGACCAGAAGTGGTGTCAGAAGAAGTTCCCTCTATGCGTATGATCAAATGGTTGGCTTTGCTAAAACAGCATCTGAATCCCTGACACATTAAGAGAACAGATTATGTGGAGCACTGTGGGTAGGGGGAGGGGGGTAGGTCAAGAAACCAAGAATTGTATAGAGGACAGTTAATGTCCACTTTCATTTTCTCTCATGTATGACCACTGGATGTATGACCATTGCATAACTTACTTACCATTTAACATAACATAAACCATCAATGTAAAAAAGTGGTCAAAACGTGATAGGATTGCTTCTGTCAGTTTAGTGGACGTAAATGTGCATGTGTCTCTACACCCTACATTCAGATTATTTTAATTGGAACCATGTTTGCTCTTCTAATCTAATGCACAAACACATTTGGTAATCATTAAAGTTTAAAAGAAAACCAAAACTGACAAATAAATTTGGCCCGTCTCCATAAGGTCATTACACTGAAAGACAACCTGCGTGTTAATGGACAGCTGCCAGGAGGAATGGTGGGATTTTATGAGCGATGGGCGTGGCCGAGTCTTTGTGTGCAAAGCCGATTGGCTCCCCAGCAGATTTTTTTCTTTTTTTTTTTTCTTTCCTTGCAGTCAGCGCTCACTGCACTTGGACCAGCAGGCCAGAATGGGACTGCGGACTGCACTTTCCACAAAAACCCCCGCAGCGCCCGTAGATCCTGGTGCCATCCTGCAGGGCGAAGAGCGAGAGAACGAGGGATGAAGACAAAGTGAACGAGTGGCTTTCCCTTTCCTTGTTTGCAAAATAAATCAGACAGAAATGACAAGACAAGCTCACAACTTATATGTGTGGTTTCCACCAAGCACTTATTGAATGGCAAAACTATTCAGATACACAGTGTACAAGCCCACAATGCAGAGCCGCATTTTCTCAAGAACTGCCAGTTGGACCATTAAAGAGTTCTCATAGGCATTCTGTTCAGGAATAATTTCTGATTGGTTTCTTTTGAAATGCTGGATGTTGTCATTTTTTTTTTTTTTACCCATGAGCCTTCATCCTTACCTTCTGATTGGTAGATTTAAAAAAGGGGTGAAGGGCACTGGGCATGCAGGAAGCGGCTTCCTTACCTCTGAGCGGTGCACTTTGACCGTGACGTAGTTGCCCTGGGAGACCCATTTCACAGATTCAGCCACTTTCAGCCCCGTTCCCGATAGGTTGATACTGAACTGGCCCTGTGGGGTTGAGCCTCGGGTTAAACCAGTACTGAAAAGGTCACACCTGAATCTTTCATCAAGATGCAACTGTACATACCTGGGTCCCAAAATCAAGAGAGTTTCCTTGAAGTGCTTTCTAGGTCCGGCCAAATTCAGCCACTCATGAATACTGTTCAGTTGGTTGTTTTGCAAAGCTTCAATATAGCAATATGGAAATGGATCCAAAATTCCTTAAAATGAACGCTGTTCCAGAATCACACCTTCGAACCCCAAACATTTTGAATAGAATATGGAAACTGATCCAGAATCAGTTTCTAAGGATATACTGTAGCTTATACTGTATATAACACTGGAATTAAGTTTTTAACGATCATTGGCAGTGTCTTTTAATAAAAACTGCAGTTTTTTCAAAGATTTTTCAAAGTACTTTGGTACTTTGTTATTTGTATTTTCCAGATCCTTTCCCACCCTTGATTTCCTTTTTACAAATTTGAGAACTTTCAAGCCTTTTCAAGCAGTGAGAGAACCAAAAGTGTCACTTGAGTAGACGATGAAGGTTTTATTAATTACGAGCGACCTTTTGAACACGTGTGAATGTGGGCAGCGTTCTGCAGTTCCTACCTGTGGACACTTGGCAGCGCTGTAGCAGTCCCCTGCTGTGGCAAAGGGCACGGCTCGACCCAGAGGAGTCTGGGTGAACAGTAGATCTGTGGCTGTGGGAGAACAGAGAAGGCTTACTGCACCCTGTTGGTTGCATGCGGTAGGTGCAGATGTCCTAGCCTAGCCGCTAATGAAACAGACCTCAGAGGCATGAATGAGCAGAACAAGTGGACATCCACTGCAATAGTGATATCTCCTTTCAATAAAAGTGAGATTCGTCGGTTGGTCTTTAGCTTGGTAAGCTAATTATATATTGAGCTTGGATAGATCCTACTGACTTTTAAGCAGCACTTAATGCATTCCTAGTGTTTCTAAATTACAGCATTGTTCCACATGTTATCTAGTACTAAAAATGTGCTTTGAATTTTCACGTATCAGTGTGCGTAGTTTATAACAGGATGAATACTTCAATATGGGCCTGGATTCAGTGTGACCGTAAAAAAGGGAATGGTCTGCAAAGGGTAAGCTGCATGCATGCACGCACGCACAGACACACACACCCTCTGCGACACACGCTTCCTCTTCTCTCCTTCACCTTTCACTCTGTGCCATTCTCTCAATCTCACTCTCAATCTCTCAGTCTGCCTCTCCTCCACACTCCTCCTCTCTCCCTCGCTCATAGCTCAAGTGAATTGGAACTCAGATATTTTCTTGGAACACCTCGGCCTCGAAGTCATCCAGTCATCTTGAAGCGATTATCGTTATTATTATTGTTATTATTATATATTTTTTACGCTGGGGTAGCAGGCAGTCCTGAAGTAGAACATGCGCTCCCTGACCCACAAACGCACACAGTCAGACTCTCCTCTGTCCTGGGGGAAAGGGAGGGACGCCCCAAATCCCTGAACAGGCACGAGTGCGTTAACCTGAGCGCAGCACCCCCGGGAAATGGAACGGGGCGGGGAGGGGGGGGGGGAGGGGAGGGGGGAGAGAGAGAGATCTGCCAAAAAAACTGAAGATCAGCTTTCCAAGTTTTTTTTTCTCTTTTATAGAATACATACAGGGCCCCTACATGGACGTGCTCCCACACACACACACGCACATGCACACACACACACACACACACTTACACACACAGTAACTGGTTTTTAGACACACTATCTATCAGAAGGCCGAGAGTGAGTTTGGGGCGTGGGAGTGGGTTTATGGGGGGAAAGTGGACTTGGCGGGGGGGTGGGTGGTCTCTTCAGCGTGTGGTCTGCTCACGGTTCAGCGCTGAGGGAGGCGGCAGTTCGATAGCTCCGTAACAAATGGGGTCACGCTAATGTTCGATAATTAACGAGGCCACGGTAACGACTCACTGATTATGCGCATGGCGCTGACGTCCAGACGGACCCTGTGGAACAGCGTGTACCCCGCCGCGGGGTAGTCGTTTCGGCACGCGCAGTCCTGCTTCCGGCTCCCGTTGAACGGGCACTCGAACGGGTTCTGCAACCTGCGGGACGGGACGTCCAGGGGTCACCCGAAAATGAGTCACTGGGCTAATGCTGGTACAGTACCTTGGATGCACTAGCGACCAGTTGACTTAATTTAATAAATAAAACGATTAATAAATAACCCACACACCTGTATCCATAAACCTCTGAAAAGTTGTCAGTGTGACCGCTACGTAAGGTAATGTACTCCTTAGGGAAACTGGTCTGCATTTCAGCACAGTATATCTGAAAGAAATAACAGCGCTGTGACAACTTAAAATCGTAAATTTTAAGAAAACAACGGATATTATCCACAATTTACTGGACATAGTAATTACAGATAAAGCCCCAGATGAATCTAAAGACATATTTTACTTTGAACTTCAAGAAGCCAGGGCATTTTGGCTTACAGATGAACATGAGTATATACACTTTTTTAAAAACATGTAAAACATTTATTTCTTTCCAAAAATGTATGCAGTTCTTTTTTCTTTTTTTAAAGAGCCTTGGTTCGGCTCCATCAGGAAATGATTTATTCTTCACAAAGCTTCCATTTGAGCCCATTCCCCGCCGGGGCTGACCCACCTGGAGGATTCGGGACTTGACCCGCAGGTAATGTTCCCCGTCCACTCTCACCCCGTCCTTCTCCTGGACCTCCCGGCAGGAGGCGAAGAGCTCGCCTGCGATCACAGAGACGAGCGCGTCACGTCACGGCACGCCGCCGCGCCGCGTCCTTCTCACCGCCGCAAACCGGCAACGTAACTACGACGTCTGTGCTGCAGATCGCCTTGTTCCAGGAAGGTACGAGGAACTAGTCCCTAATCATTAGTATTTAGATTCTGCTATTCTTTGTTTGCGGTTCCAGTAAAAAAAAAAATTAAAAAAAAAACTCAAAAGAACCACTGATCAGTTTTAATATTGGGCTGGAGCAAACCCTCCCTAATCTGCACACATCGTACGAATTTACAAACCGAGCGCATTAAATAAAATTGCAACAATCTGCACGCGATTCACGATCTGCAGAGAATTAAATGACGCGTCTAAACATTTGGACTCATCTGAAATATGCAAACCACAGACTGAAGGAGTCACGATCCAGGCCACAAGTCAAAGCCAGTTATCGAGCATAAATCTGAATATACCCATCACTGCTTTGAAAAAATATGAATTCTGACGGAATAATTATTCACTGAAGAAAATTGCAGAACAAATGTATTGGCCTTGCATAAGGGACAGATTTAGTCGACCTTGTCCAACTTTGTGTTAAAATAATAAATTAGCTTGCTTTTTATGATTAAGACAAAGCCACTATTAGACTGCTGTACACAGTGTACAAACAAATAGAACTTTGAATAATTTCCAAACAAATGGCATTAATGAACTGCAGCATTGTGCAATTAACTGAAGAACAGGCAAGAAAAAAAACCAATTTAATGTTCCTACCACACTAAGACGTCAAAGTTAAGACATCAGTGGCCGCGAGTAAAGCAAAAGGTCCTTTTTATTTTTAAAATATAAAAAAGTTAGTAGTTATAAGTTATAAATGTGGTGAACGGCCTTACAGTCCCTCTCCCGACAGGCGACCCTGGATTGCGGCCGGTCGATTGGACGGCAGCTCTTGGAGGGCAGGTCTTTAGGGGTGAGGCACTCCACCATTCGCTCCATAACGCCAGCACCGCAGGTCTGAGAACACTGCGGCAGAGCAGAGAGCAAGCACCACGTCACACACACCGTCAGAAACGTCATTCATACATCACACACACACTGTCAGAAACATCATTCATGCATCACACACACTGTCAGAAACATCATTCATACATCACACACACTGCCAGAGACGTCATTCATACATCACACACACTGCCAGAGACATCATTCATACATCACACACACTGTCAGAAACATCATTCATACATCACACACACTGTCAGAGACGTCATTCATACATCACACACACTGCCAGAGACATCATTCATACATCACACACACTGTCAGAAACATCATTCATACATCACACACACTGCCAGAGACGTCATTCATACATCACACACACTGCCAGAGACATCATTCATACATCACACACACTGCTAGAGACGTCATTCATACATCACGCTTACAGACATCACACACCGTCATGCGTCTTTAATACTTTCAAATGTACTAAGACACACCCTCACACATACACACGCACAGGCACACACGCATATGTATACACACACAAACACACATGCAAGTGTGCACACACACACATATACGCACATGCCTGTGTACGCACACACATATACACACACATATACACACAGACACACACACATACACACATGCGCACACACGCACACACGCACCTTGCTCCACGAGCCGACCTTCCAGACAGCGATGGGGGAGCAGGGCCTGAGCTGGCAGTGGCGGGTGGCAGGGGGGTGGGGTTTGGGGCAGTCTGCGTGGGGCGGGGCCTCGGGGGCGTAGGCCCGGGGGTCCTGAGAGGAGTGAACCTCGGAGCAGGAGATCATCCTCTGCTGGTACCCTGGACCACAGCTGGCCGAACACTGGGGACAATCCCATAGAGGGTCAATATTAATATTAAACTACAGCACACCTAACACTGGGGACAATCACACGGAGGGTTAATATTAATATTAATCTACTGCTCACCTAAAACTGGGGACAATCACACAGAGGGTTAATATTAATATTAAACTACAGCACACCTAACACTGGGGACAATCACACAGAGGGTCAATATTAATATTAAACTACAGCACACCTAACACTGGGGACAATCACACAGAGGGTTAATATTAATATTAAACTACAGCACACCTAACACTGGGGACAATCACACAGAGGGTTAATATTAATATTAAACTACAGCACACCTAAAACTAGGGACAAACCCACAATGGGTCAATATTTAATATTAATCTACTGCTCACCTAACACTGCGGACAATCCCATAGAGGGTTAATATTTAATATTAATCTACAGCACACTGAAAACTAGAGACCATTCAGCAGTGGGTTAATATTTTATATTAATCTACTGTTTGCCAAATACTAGAGACAACCCCACAGTGGGCTAATATTTGGTATTAATCTACAGCTCACCAAACACTGGAGATATTCCAACAGTAGCCTAATGATTTATATTAATCTACAGTTCACCGAACACTGGGGACAACCTCACAGCGGGCTAATAATATTAATCTACAACTCACTGACCTGTTTGAGGTTGTTAAAACTTTGAGAAACATGATCTCATAATTCTTTCCGGTGGTAAACACATATTTAAAATGTTTTCCAGAAAGAAAAAAAAGTCGCTGGGGGAGGCAATTGTAAAAAAAATATTCCAAATAAAGATGCTACAGCATTTTTTAAAATTCACTACAACCTCACTGGAACATTGCAACATTTTTTTGTAGTTCTGAGAAAACAACTGCGGATGAATTTACCATAGCAAAAGTCACAGTGCATTTACAGCATACAGAGAGAGAAACAATATATGAAGGCCAATGGCTACGGAGGGCAGAGTATAAGTTTGTCAAAATGAAGCCAAAGTTGTCTAAATTAAGGCACTGGGGGTCATGTCTTACCCCTCTGACCAGCCTACACATTGTTGGGATGACAGCAAAACAAACACCAGATAAACAGTATATAATATAGAAATATATACAGATGACATGCACACTGCTATAGGTGGGTAAAGTAAGAGTTTGTTAGAGTACGCATAAAGGTGAAAAGCTATAGGTGGCATACCTGTGACCAGTCACCAGTCATCCACACATGCTGACAGGGGGCACCCCTGCAGGGCTGGAACAGGGCGGGTCTGGAGGTGGGGTCACAGAGGGCATCATGGGCCGGGTTCGAGGCCCCATCCACACAAAGCACCCTCCTGGACCTTATCCCGTCCCCACAGGTCGCATTGCACTGTTGGTGGGCCAAAATGGGCATGGGGGGGTCGGAGAGAAATTGGCCAGAGGGGTAAACAAGAGACACATTGAGAACAGATACCCCGGTAAAATGATTTGGAAAACACCATCTATTTTCAGCACAATCAGAACAATCATAAGTTCTTTCATATGATGTTAATTTGTGGTTAATACGCTTTGTTGAAAGTTCTCATGGATCTGAAGGAGCAGAAACAAAAACAAAGTATTTAAAATATTAGGTCAAGTGCGTGCCTGCATGTGTGTGTGAGAGAGAGAGTGTGTGTGTGCGTGCGTTTGTGTGTCCTACCTGCATGGTTTATTACAAATTATATACATTTTAATGCTTTCAGCTCTGTGAGAACCATGCCAACTTTGGGAACTACAGAAGCATACTTCCCAGCATGCAGCTGGTTCCTCTGTGGGAACAGCCTTTGATAACACTCCCAATTGCACCGCTAACAAGATCATTAAAAAACGTCCGAAAGCCTCGCAAACAGCAGTAATTAAACCCTACACGGAAATCTGGCTCTGAGGGAACACAACAGCAATTCACAATCAAAACTTACAGAAATCTTTTTCATTGATTTCAAAGTCTGGAAGGGAGAGATACATGTTGACCTGCGGCAAAGTGAGTGTGTGAGAGAAGTAAAAAAAAAAGTGCAACTTAGCCCTTCTGCACTACAGGACATACACGCATCCCAGCATGCTTTGGGGTACAGCCCTAGGGGCAATATTGTATAAAACCTAAAGTGCATAAAATCTTGGCTTGGCCTCAAACGCCTGCAGAGGGGGTAAAATGAACGATGGGTTCTGCACTACTTGAGGCCTGTGGGATGAATCCTCTCCAAAATTTTTTTTTTTTTAAACAAACCACGAACGTAAATTTCAGGCGGTACTCACGTCTTGCCACTCATCTGCTGCCCAGGTGTAGTGGCGTCGGCAGTCTGGGAGGAGACAGGTCTGCGAGGTGGGGGGACGGGCGCGGGGGTTGCACTGCTCCTCTCCGACCCGCCCCGCCCCCTTCAGCCTGCAGTACACCACCCTTTGCTGTAGCCCCGCCCCACACGTCACAGAACACTGTGAGAAGCACAACATTCACAAAGGTGATCAGTGATTGGAGCAAACTGACGGAACACTGCAGTTCTGACTGGCTCAAATTCACTTCCCATGGAGATGCAAGATCCTAAATTGCATTAAAAATAATAAACTAAAATGACAGAATGTTGGCCTACAGACATCTCACCTCTTGATTTCCCAAATCTTTGGAATCAATTCATGGGTATGAATGAAAGCAAGACGGTCTATGAAATGACCATTAAGATCTCTGATCTGGACCTCCATGCATCAGAAGATCAGGTATCAGAGGAACTGCTCCAGCACAACACACACACACACACACACACTCTTTATATGCACAGGAAAATAAAGAAAGAACAACATGTACCAAACTGCAAAACTAAGTTCTTGTTTTTTTTCAGTATACGAGTCGGGTGCTTCTATGAACAGCTGTCATAACCTCACGCACACGTGCTCCTAAACGGTTAATGCGCTCGTCCTCAGATGTCCTCCACCGCACTGCACGTCAGACCGGCCTCAGCTGCGCTCATTTCTTATCAGCATGTGGTAACTAAGCCCCGAACGCAGGAACATTAAGGGCTTTCATGTCCTGAAACAATAGCCGGGGCGATAGCCCGTTTGAAGGCCTTAATTTGATCTCCTTTATGTAGCGTTCGCGCGGTCGGGGCGCATGTTTTAATCATGTCTCCCGTCTCTTTGAAGCCGGTTTTAATCTTAACCCCGCATGCCGAGTGGCCAAACCGCTAACTGATCAAACGGGGGGTTTTAGTGGGACGTCCCCCGCCTCTCCCGGGACTATTTTTTTATTGCCGCTGCGTGCTGCGTGCTGCGTGCGTTGACGTTGTCCCTATTCTGCTGTCTGTCTTCCTGCGATTTTACTCACCATTTCAGAGAGGAGGTCATATACGAGGGCCGCATGATGACGGAACTCTCTCTCTCTCTCTCTCTCTCTGCGCACAGTCACCAGATACTGTTATCATAAATCCACTACAGGATTATTTGACAGCTCTGACCCCCAGACAGATCCAAGCCACCCCCATCTCCCCCCCCCCCCAGCCCCCTCAAACAAAAAGCCCAAGGAGGGAGGGAGAGCCCTCTTAAAAGGTGCTGAAAGGCTAAAAATGGGGGTGGAAACATATCTGAAGTTTTCGGGGAGGCTAAGATATGCGTCGTGGCTGTACTGTACGCTCCGGTGATTGATTTCACGGTTTTTCCGGCGGAATGCGGCTGGGGGAGAGGGGTGATCATTCCCAGGCATGGGGGGCCCGGGTTCGAGGAGGGCTGCGGAGAGTCAGAGAGGCCTGCTCCGTCTGTGTCTGAGGGAACTCCACACACCTCTGTTTTGGTCTGGGTCTTAAGCCCGTGCTTAGAAGTATGCAAGCGTGTGGGTGCAATGTTACAAATGGACACAGACAAGTCGCTTTGTTACATGTCTCACCATTGTTCCAAAATCTGCAGGAACATTACTGTGGTTTTTTGGGCATGGTCAGAGTAATAAAAGCCATAATAATCATAACTGCCTGCTCCAAATGTGTTTCCACTCACTCAAAACCAAGCACACTGTCATGTTGCACTGTAATAATTCTTGCAAATGCATTTAGTATCTCACTGCAAAGCAAATGACACTGCTCTAAGTACACTCAGAGCATCTGACTACAGTGTAATAACCCTGCAGTAAGTGTACTGAATGTCTCTATAAAATGTCATAACCCTTTGGCAAGTGCCCTTGATTAGCCATCACATCAGGGGTACTCAAATCTGGCCCTGGAGGCTGGTAGTACTGCCGGTTTTCTGTTTTACCTGACAGTTAATTGATTAATGCCACTGATTTGTCGGATTGAACTCACCTGGTGTTCCTGGTTTAAATCTGTCCTGATTAGAGGGGAAGAATGAAAACCAGCAGTACTACTGGCCTCGAGGGCCAGATTTGAGTATCCCTGGTGCGCACTCATCATGCTAAGAGGATGCGAAATGCTAAAAACACCTCAGGCCCTCTGTGAGCCATTTGCAGTTTCCCTTGCCGAGCCGACGGGGATGGAGTTCATCCCAGGGTGACCGTGCTGTCCCCGCAGAGCGTCTGTCTGCGAGGAGAGCGTGAAAGCGTCTGTCTGGGCTCCATCGAGCCCGAACCCTCCTCCCCCCCTCTCCCCCCTCCGCCTTTGGGCCGTCGGGTGTCTGATTGTGCCTGTCTGTGCCGTTAGCCTGCCGTTGCTCTCCTGGTTCTTATCTGGACTGTGTGCCCAGTGTGCGTCCCTCCAACAGCTTTCACATGAAAGGGCAGACAAAGCGGTCTCTAAAGGGATGTTGAGCAGACGCCGAGGTTGAAAGGTCGACTAGCTTCTTGTCCCTGGTTTTGTCTTCCCCAAAGCCAAGGCATAGATAGGTTAGGCTATCTGCTTTACGTTTACATGAAAGTGTATTATCCTGTGTGAAAACATGCCTGGGTGCTGGTTTGCATTCACACTCACATTCAAGTTCATTAAATTAGTGTATTATGACATCATCACTTGCAGGGATCCAAACATTTCAGATTTCCAAACAACCTCCATTCGGGATACATCTGTATCATGCGAGTATCCCTACCAAGCTCTCTGAAGTCTCTCTCAAAGCCACACTATTTAGAGTAAGAGGTGATGGTGATGTTTGGGATATTGTGAGCAGTTGCTTGCAGCTGGACTTGGAAGCCACAGCATCCAGTACAAAGTGTAAACCTTTTTTTTTTACCCCCGCTTAGATAAACAGGACGGTGTACATTTTCCAAAATAGCCTAATGTACTATAAATCCGACACATGATATTAATTTACACAGGAGACCAAAGTGAACATTCAAGTGGTTTTTGGAGGTTGGGGTGTGTGTGCTGGCTGGTTGCTGTGTAAACGGTGTGCTTAGAAAAACCCCAGCTGTTAGTGAGGTCGAGTCTCTGGAGAAATTACCCCCCCCCCCCCCTTTATTTGTGCATACCTTGCTGTGTCTGCACATACCTTGTGGTGTCTGCGCATATCTTGCTGTGTCTGCGCATATCTTGCTGTGTCTGCGCGCACCTGACTTTGCTTATGCACACGTCGCTCCAAACCCTGCTCCACCTGTGCCCCGTACCTGGCTCCACCTGTTGGCCTTCCAGCCAGGGCAGCTCCTGGCCCTGCAGGGCTTCACCACGCGGGGCCTCTCCAGGTGACTGCAGCGCTCCTCCTCCACCGGGGTTCGGGACTCGTCCGCGCAGGTCACGTCCCGCTGCTTCGTCCCTCTTCCACAGCTCACCGAGCACTGCCGAACAGAACAGAGTCTGAGTTAGTTTCATACCCACGTCCTCACAATGCTTAGTACAGTTTCTGTTAGCTCCATAGTCATGTCCTCACAATGCTCAGTACAGTTTCTGTTAGCTTCATAGTCATGTCCTCACAATGCTCAATAAAAAGTCTGTGTTAGCATCACATCTATGTCCACACACAAGGCTCAACACAAAGTTCCTGGTCTCCATAAAAATTCAGGCCTACACTGTTTGATGTCAGTAGCCATATCCCTACTAATCACAACACAATGAGAGCACAATAAGTCCCCACAATGTTCATCACAATCTCTTTTTGATTCGTGTGTCGCCATAACACTTTACACAAAGTCTGAGTGATCTGAGTGGTGCCATCATGTGAGATTCACAATCCACAAAAACCGGCTATAATACCCTGATAGGATATAAAATGAATACAGAAACATGGGAAAATGATGGCCTCCTGGTTTAAGCCTGGCTGCTTCCCTGCCCTTCACACACTGAGTGAGCCGTAGATCACCAGGCAGAATTTTGTCAGGCCACAGCAGTTGACTGCAGCTTTAAAGAAAATCACTCCAGCCTGGGAATGCAGAGCGCCATCTGACACCCTTTCCCCAACAAACCGCTGGTAACCCTGGAGATAAGGCGCATGGTTTGCATAAAAAGGAGAGAGAACACACACCCCAAATAACGACCTGCAGACCATCAATGACGGATACACTGTTAGAACAGACGAAACACCCAATCAGAAAGCATCCATTTGACGTTTACAAATATGTCAAAAATGTGGCTATCACATGAAAGGTCATAAGCCTATTGTACGCATTTTTAGATGCAGATGCACTCTAGAAGGTGTAAGGCATTCTATAAAATCAAGAACCTTTATATTCTAGAATGTGACCTGAATCTACCGGTTGATTCAGTCACAATAATTCATTTAAGAAAGTGTTTCATACATACTGTACAACTCCTACAGCTATTTACCTATGCAGGTTTATGAGTCCACTAGCCATATGAATGAAAAAAAAAGTAATAAGTAAGTAATAGTTTAAATAAATAAATAAAATCAGTACACATGCTATACTGCACTATTAAGAGCACAAAGCAGTTTGATTGGATGGGGGCCTAAGCGTTGCTATGGTTCCGCTATGTCACTGTCTCATTTACAGATCTGCTGTGAAGCAAACATGGCTCCATGTAAACTAGCAGTTAAACGGCCATCAAGTCGCCGTCTGTTTTTCTCACACAAGGTTGTACACAGTACAGCTAAAGTCTACAGTAGATTCTACTCACGCAGGCTGTGTAGTGCAGCCCCAGTGCAAATGGAGAGAGCGAGAAATAAGGAAAAAGAATGGGTGAGAGATGCAGAGAGAAAGAAGGAGAAGAGAGGAGAGAAAGGAGAGTAATATAGAGAAAGAGTGGGGTGAAAGAAGAGAAAGATTTAATAGAGGCTGTGAGAGAATGACCAGAGACAATCATCTGGTTTCATCTGGTTTCAATGAGTTGGCTGTGAAACATTTGGAACAAAGTCAAACAAAAATTCCAGGAATAAAAAGGTGGTACCACAGAATCTACTCCAGGACATGAAATGAAAATGCAATCAGCCCTTTAAGGATATTTGAGTCTAGCAGTAATTAAAGACCCAGGCCAAGGTTCAATCAATATTTATCCTTCATTCTGCCTCACACATAACATTCAAGTGTTTCTTTTTTCTACATAAATACAGTTTGATAGCCATTAAAATCCAAATCTAAAGTTAAGGATAAAGGCTGTTAGGATTCTCAGGCATTACCTGAAGAGAAACTGCTCTTCAAACGAATCAATCACAGCAGAATGAGCGAACTGCATTAAACCAAGATGATGTGTAAAGATCCTTTTCGTTTTTGCATATCTTCCAGCTCAGATAATAAATGTAACACTGTATTCTCTGCACATTAAGATCTCAGAGAATTATATAACACTAAGGCCAGGTGTCTTCTGCGCTGGCAGCACAGAGAACCACACTGGCCGGAGACCAGCCTGGGACTCAACCCAGGGAAACTCAAATCTGGCCCGCGGGGCCAGCGGTGCTGCTGGTTCTCATTCCTGCCCTCTAATCAGGGGCTGATTTAAACCCGATGCACCAGGTGAGAGTACGCTCGGGCCAATCAGCGACTTCACTGCACTGCGGGCTTAAAGGCAGAGACCAAACGAGCAGCGCTAACGACCACGAGGACCAGGTTCCAGTATCTCTCGCTAAACCCCTTCTGGAGGGCTGTGACTTCAGGGGAGGTCAGGCTTGAGGCCACAACATCCCACTTACAAATAATCAGCTGGATCGTTGGTGGTCTGCAGGCACTGAAATATAAGCTGGAAGCAAAGACACGTCAAACGCGATTTGCTATCAAACACCCTCCTCCCTTTCATGTTTTTAAACCATTTTAACCATATTAATTCTAAAATGATTTGGCTTGCAAAACAACCATTACATTACATTACATGACAACCAGTGATCAGGCACTCTTATCCACAGCAGTAGTGAACATTAGTGTTAATCTTAGGAACAGAAAAGTGCAGTATCACCAAGCATGCCCATTCATAATCAGTATGTGTCAAGTTAACTGAACAAACCAATAATTAGTATAGTCAACAAAAGTTAACTAAGCTACTATTCAGCTAATCGACTGTATGTTGACACAGCAATACCTATAGCATTATCCCAAAAAGACAGTTTTTTCTTTCTTTTTTGGGTGGGTGGGGGGGGGGGGGGTGGATATGTTTTACACGTACAAGGAATTCCGACATGCTGTAATTTTGCAGGCATTTTTTAAACACAAGCTTGGGGAAGGGGGAGGGGACGGGGGGTGTCTCAGCTGACTTGTGAACATCAAAGCCGTCCTTCGCCGGCAACTGATCCTAAACGCCGGGGATACAAACGCACCGCGATGTACAGGCTAACGGCAACTCTCCCACCCACCTCTCACCACCCCCCCCCCACCCCTCCCAGTCCCAGACAAAACCAAACAAGTCCAGAGATGTGAAGCTCCTCCTTTCTGCTGAAAGGGGGAGAGGAGAAGAGAAGAGAGAAGGGAGGAGGGAGAGAGCGAAAGAAGAAAATGAGAGGGGAAACACAGCCAGACGAACGCTGGTGCTCCTTTTCCCTCCGCTGCTGTGAAACAGTAGGTCTGGATGTAAAGCTCGGAGGGGGGGGAGGGGGGTTGCGGGTTGCATGCCCCACCCACCACCTCCCCTCCAAAAAAAAAAAAGTCCTCATCTGTCTGTCATTAGCTAATGCGAGCTGGAGACGAGCAGAGCGGGGTAGGAGCTCGGGGGACTGGGGCGGAGGGGACGCCCTCGCTCCCACCAGCACGGGACAGGACAGCACAGGACAGGGCAGGGCAGGACGGCCCACGGCCCCTGGACGTCCTCTACACGCGCGGGGCCGGGGCTCGCGTACGCTAAGGTAAGACCTCCCGAAACGCATCGCCGAGGGCGAGAATCCGCCCGCCCGCACGCACACCGCGCCGTAGCCCCGACCTGTTCTCGCTCTGATCCGTTCCGAAACAACCGAGCTGTTTGCGTTAGGCACAGCGAGGCGTGTCAGTATTTCACAAAGGAATGTCAAGTACACTAATGCGTCCGGTCAATTCAAGCACCGCACTTAACTAATACGTTTGGGTAGGCAGTGTGCTTGCATGTCCCAAAGTGCTTTACAAACTGATCTAATAAGCATAAAGCTTCATGCTGTGTTTGAATTAAATTCTCCTTGCATGCATGGTAATATCAATATACTTATATAAAACATATTGTATAATATATATTTTTTAAAGAATGTAGAATTTATTCAAGATTTTTTTTAAGGCTAATTTCAAATAATGTTCCCATGTGCACATGAACAGATTTTTCTGAAGAACTGCTTTTATGTTTGTTTTTTAACACTACAGAAAATCTTGTGCACAATGGAAAAAAATTATATTAACTTAATTTAAAAAGAATTTGATGAGAAAAGTAAATACAAGTACACATAAATAAGTAACTGCAATGTAATTTAATGCCCTGTTCTCAGGCCAGTTTGATAATCAGATCCTTTCTTCTCAGTGATGAAAAACTGGTCTTAAATCTATTCCTGACATCACCACCCTCCCAAGTCGTTGCACCAATTAATTCCACATGAACAGGCAGGTTAAGTCTAGTATAAGCCAGAGATCGTCATCTGGAATTAATAGCTGCTATTATACATGTACACGTACAGGAGAGAAAATCTGTTTCTGTCTCTATTCAAACCCCAAATAACACACTTGTAGCTTCGATCTGGTAAGCTATTCAACCAAAAACCGGCAGAGGTATGATATTAACAACATGACATATCGTCAGACTCAAATTCTAACAACTCAACAGATTTGCAATTTTGTGAGGCAAAGATCTTCAAACCAAGGAGAGAAATAGCAGTGATGCCTACGGCATCTCACATCATCAAAACCTATTTCTACTTCTATTCAGAAACCCAGAAACAACAGATTTTTAATTTTGCGATTCAAAGACAAAGAAAGGTTACAGCAAGGACTGCAATGTAAACACATCCTTATATTTTCTGTGCTATCGTCATTTTTCACGCATGCACCGCTGTTGCTTTGATGTGTGGCTGCATGTGTGTTTTTAATAATCCAATAAAGTAATTCCTTCATTCAGAGCAGTAACATATTAATATCAACCATCAGTATCACATTCTGCAGTTAAGAAACGTCCATGCAGTAGCTCCAGAGATGCAGTGATGATACCAGTAGTCAGATACATCACAAAATATTACAGGAAGCCCAGAACAGCACACACCCATAGTTCAGGGCTCCTACCCAGAGCACCCAGATCAGCTGACCAAAGCACACTTGTCCACTTGCACTGTCATACAGCATTGTCGCAATATGCTTTGGGAAAACTGCCCCATCTTTGGTTATTAGACCAAAGACGGCAGTTGGCGGGATACAAAACCAATATGCCCATAAAGGCAGTGCTTTAATTCCCTTAAATTCCCTTAAAATCTAAAGCAGTAACCGGTTGAGCTCAGTGGTTGAGAAATGATTTTAGGTGCAGTACTGATGTAAGCCTTTTGTGTGTGCAGGTGTGTTAAAGGGTAGCCCCCTAAAATGCACTGGGGTCTAGACCCTGAGGTGAGCCAGTTCTTGCCCCTCTCCATCGCTGCATAGGTAAGTTGGCTGCATACGATTCTAAAATTCTTTTAGAGAAATTTAATAACACGCCTGACTTCAAGTTCCTGTAACACACTGTGTGTGAGCGCGCCAGCGTTTCTGTGAGATCGGGATGGAAAGTTGCATTCTCCTTTGGTAACTGAGGCAATACCCTCCATGGCGTTTGCACAATTTAGGTGACAAGCTCTATTCAAGTCTACAGCACATGTCCAGCTATGCCCCCCAGTTCTTTCAGTTACACAAAAGCATCACGGGCAGAGAGTTGTACATTAAAACCAATAGACAATAGAGAAACCAATGAAGACTTCAGCCAGTCGCATAGTCATTGACTGCTACTGCTACTGCTACTGCTACGGACACAGGAATCTCTTTCCCGGTTTGTAAAAAAGAAAAAAAAAAACGTAAAAATATAAGACAATAAGAACTCGTATTTATAACTACTGACCATTTCTGATATTTGATACAGGAATAAAAAAATAAACAGCCGTTATATGTATCGTTCGTGTTTTCACGGTATCAAAGTGGGACGGAACTGCAAAGACTCGAGCGCAGCTTCCAATCACATGACACTATGCAGGCAGAGGGGTGGTGATAATGCTAAGCATATGGTAACCGTGGTAACCTTAGTTCCATTGTCTCTTCAAAGGAAACTGGAGAAGATCGGGACCATTAGTATGATCGCAATTCAGCACTTTCATGAAGCACTTTCAAAAATGTGCAGCTGATAATTCAGTAGACATATCAATCTCTCTTTCTCTCACACAGACACACACACACACATGCACACAGCTGCTATCAAGTAAGCAGATTCTGTGCACATGCAATAATCTTGTTAGAGCAATCGTAGCAATCTCCTACAGTCTATAGTTTATACCAGTTACGTACATCCAGGTATTTTATTGCACTTTCTATGGCTTTCTGAGAGATTCAGTGCAGATGTATGTCGCTCATGCACGCACACATTCACACGTGCACGCATGCACATGCACAGTCACTTTGCGCATGCATAGCCTAGCGTCACAGCTGGCACACAGTTGGCTTCCAGCCAAGAACGTGGCCTTTACGCCCAGGATAAACCGATAAACGGCAGGATCTAGGAATACAAGCTCAAGCTGTGGTGATCTTTAAATGTTGGGAGAAGATAAAATGAAAAAAGGTTGATAAAAAAGTGTAAGAAAAAAAGGTTCTGTTTTAGAGAAGGGGGGTTGAGGGGTTACTGCCGGCCTCTCTGGTATTTAAGGTTCCTTTTTGCAGGAGGTTTTCAAAGACACAGAAGTCAAAACAACATGTGTTGTGGACGTGGGAACAGCTGGTAAGTGCAGAATTTGGGGTGGTGGGGTGGGGGGGGGGGGGTGGGGAATGTCTGCCTTTAAGAGTCATAGATCTTCAAGCGGGTTTAAAAAAAAATAGGAAAAAAGAACCCTTATCACCACACTGCCCTGTATGACAACCAGAAACAAGCAAACAGTTCAAAGCAGATACAATGTAAAAATAACAAAAAGTGGGAAAATAAATATAAACTTCAACTTTAAGGTGAGAAAGTAATATTTTCCTCAAGAGTTAAAAAAAGTGTGCTTTTGCGGTAAACATACCCAATAACATCTTCGTTATTAAACAGTTTATTACAACAAACGCATATTATTCCAATCAGCCTCAGTGAACTTGACTCTATTACGGTGGACTTGACGCTGTTAGGGTTGAGTTGCATTCAAGTGAATTTAACGCTGACCACGTTATGACCAGCGCCTTTACCACCGGCCCTCTTGAGCTAATACTCAGGGCACAAGCTGGCGGCTGCAAGTCCTGCCACCTCCGCAGGTCAACAGCGGACAGAAAAGACAGACAGATATGGCGACAGATACAGACAGGCAGATACAGACAGACACAAGATGGCGGCTGCAAGTCCTGCCACCTCCACAGGTCAACAGCAGACAGAAAAGACAGACAGATATGAACCGCAAAGCAGACACAGGGGGACCCCCTTCTTTTAATGTTCTCGCCGAGCGGGGCCCCTCCAGCTGACATTCATCTCCACATCTCGCGGTTGTCTCCCTTTCTTTTTTTTAAAGTGAGGATCACCACCCCCCCCCCCCCCCCCCCCCCCCCGTCCGCCCCCTGTCCTGACCATCTTGGCTCTGACAAGGCCGAGTCTCCCCCTTAATCAGAGATGAAGCGAATAAGTGAATAAACGTGAGAAGCCTGTACTAAGCATGCGGCCAATCCGTGCGGCCACTCGACAGCATGTAGCATTAATCCGTCTTTAAAAAGGAAGATAATGCGCACACAACCAACACATTCACATGTTTCAGGGGTACAAAGAGGACTGATGAGGAAAAAGAGAAACTTTAAGCTGTCATCACCTGAATTAGACTTTTTTCAGGTCAAAAAGTTACCTGAATTTGAAATGGACACAAACACACATTAAGCCAGAGGTGCACAACTCCAGCCAAGACCTTTATAAGTAGAATCAGGGGTCTTAGCTGCCACACCCACACTGGCCCTTTTACGATGGGATTGGACACCCCCGCCCTAAAGGATCGTTTACTATCCAGATTTTCATTCCAACCACCCTGTCTTAATTTTGTCTTACGCACGCACCAATGTCTGCACGCACCAATGTTGCTTCACATGAGACCAAAGTATACAATTTTCACCAATACTACATGAGCAAGCTGCAGCTGCAGTTCATGACTTTATAAAAATAAAAAAAGCCAGGCCAAATAAAATATTTGGCTAATTAAATAATTAAGCAGGTGGTCGTATGAAATTCCAAAACGGAACTGGACCTCATTGTACACTTGCGTATTAAAGCCTTTCGCCCGGCGAGTGCATGAGGTCGCGTTGAATTTTTTTGTTGTTTTTTTAATTTTTTTGTGTGTCGAAGTCAGACACCTGCTCTGCATGTCTTTCATTAGCACATTCCTAGAAGCGGAGCGCTGTGTTTACGCCAAAGCCCTTTTATTGGGGTGCCACGGCGGCGATATGGGTCGACACCGTGCCGCGAAAGCTGGCTCGTTTACAGAACCTGCCTAACCCTTCTGGGTTCAGGTTACCTAGGTTACGCCGCAAGCATTTCCCTCTCTTTTTTTTTAACTGCAAATTAGCAATACGTTGTAAGCCCAACCGCTTCAGGAAGGGAAGTGGAGTTTTATGTTAATGTTTTGGCTTTGGTACGATGAGCCAGCATAATGTTAGAGGACGGTTTTTACCACAATCCTAAAAAGTCAGGACACTTTATACAAGCTGGAATTAGCTTCAGGAAAGAAATCGCTGCCAAATGCAGCCACAGGTTACTCTAAGCATAGAGCCAATAAAATATCTTTCAATTCAATAGTTTTATTTGTCTAGCATTTCAGCGGTCACTGTCACAATGACGCTTCGCAGGAAAACAGGAAATGGGAAAATTGACCGAGCCTGAACCCCAATCCCCCCGCCCCCCCCCCCCCCCCTCAAAAACCAGCAAAAAAAAAAAAAAAAACTCCCCAGCGGGAAGAACAAAACACTGAAGCAGTGGTGAGAAAAAATATACCCAGTTGGAAGAAGTGTTGGGAAGAGCAGGAGTACAGAGGGGGAGTTCTCTCCAACTAGCCAGCTTGGTGCTAGCGTTTAGCCATCCAGGACCCCAGCCCGGTGATGGGGACACTGTGCTATAGAAGGTGCCACTCTTCGAATAAAACATTAAAGATATTTACAGGGAATACGGATGAAACAAGAAATTAACTCAAAAATGTAAAAAGAAAAAACAAAATGGATGTTTCTGGGTGACACCATAGCCCACTACAGACCTGAAGAACTGACGTCTCTTAAGCCAGCACCGCATCAACTTAAGCAGAGTTTGAAAAAAATAAAATTCAAAAGAGATTTGTCAACAAAGCTTTAAACTCTCACAGACAACTGTGAGTTTAGGAGGAAAAGGGTAGGGGTCGAGCCTGTTTCTGATCACCGTGCCAGCCAGGGAAAGACCAGATAACCGCTTCCAGATTTCACTCAGTGTCTCCTTTCATTTTGACCAGGAAACCCAGTCACAGCTGGCTGTCCCATCAACAAACATCTCCCTGAACTGCTATAGCGCTCGGGTCAGTACTTTAAGAGAATAGCAAACAAACATATTACATATTCCCATCAATTATCAAAATTTAGAGGGAAGCAGCTGTCGGAACAGATGAAACAATAGAGAGCTCAAATATCAATGTCCCTAATGTAGAACGAGAATAATTTGTTCAGTCTCTCCAACTGTTTGAGATTAATAATAAATTAACTGCCCTTCATGAATTCACTACTCTTCTACTTTGAAAAACACAATAAAACTTTTCATGCACGAAAGGAAACCGAAAATGTTCCCGCATTTATAGAGAAGATTTATTTATTTGTGATTTTGAAATTTTCCACTAGGACAAACAACACTTTTAATCCATCAAAGAACCACGTTGGTCTCGGGTGCTGTATAATTTTGTGGTAGTAAGCTTTTTTTAAACAGCTCTCTTGTTTACAATGAAAGTGAACAAGACATAAAAGTGACAGAGGAAGACCACACCAATATATCAGTTGTTTTGGAACAGAACCTGGAGACATATTTTCAATTTGTGGTACAAACAGGCAGGGAATTATGCTGTAGGGGGAAATGTGGAAAGAAAAAATAAAACTGCTTTACTGAACAGCTGGGCCATTTCACACCAACTTTCTCACATTTGACACATTAACGAAGCGTTGTTGTGTCGGGAGTCGCTATATTTTCATCATGACTTCTTTTTTTTTTCTCCTCCATCCAGCAGACTTGAGACAAGTTAGGCGGAGGCGGGAAAGTGAGGTCTACCAACGAGAGCACGGCCCTCAACAGCACTGGCGCTTTACTCACTTCAGATGAATAAACACGTACGAAAAGGTCAAAGGTCACCAAGGTTACAATTTCACTCTGCTTCCAAACAAACTCTCCCCAGCTGCCAAGGTTTCCAGAAGGGGGTTAAGTGCCGATGGCGGAGGCTGACCCGGCCCGGGAGGCATGGGAAAGGATCGGAGGAGGCGGGCTCGGCGACGTCACGACTACCCGAACCCTGGGGCGACGTGCAGACGTGCCCCGCCCCCCGAATGGCTCCGGGCGAAAGCGAGTGTCAGTTCCACGGGGTCCGAGAGCCACGCATGTGGATCCCATTTAGGCACAAGCAGGAGGTTAGGGGAAAGGGTCAGGGGATCCACCTCCCTCTGCACCAAGCTCAAACTAGCGGAAATGGCGTTTTCTGCTCTGCCACAGAGAAACGTCAAAAAGCGTACAAGTTGTTGTCATCCATTGCTTTTCACTGCATGGATACATAGCATAACGAATTCACGTTAATATTTATTATGCCACCGACAAATATGTCTCTACACACGTCAGATTTACACCGTAACAAGATGAGTTACAAAAGCAGACAATCTGTCATTACTTTCTTCACTTGCTTGCTTTCTTCACTTCTTTCTAAAAATGACAAAACCGTTTGTCTTACCGATGTCTCATATATGGTAAGTGCTCTAACACTATTCTTATCCATTCAATAAATTGAATATATGCTCATTTCAACACACACATGCACACCCCTTATGGCCAACAGCCATCAACATGTTAGTATGTCACTATGTGTACTGAGCAAGCACGAAAATATTTAAATGGATTTTCATTTGAGTTACAGCAGACAAGCTCACCCATCACTCTTAAGTACTGATTACACACTACTGATGCTATGGTCAACAGACTGTTTGTGTGCTAAAGTTCTCACTCAATAAGAAGGGAAACAGCCTTCCTTCAAAATGCTAAACCGATGACATCACCAGTCAACCAATGACCAGGTAAGTCTGTACTGCACTAATGAAAATCTGAATAGAAGAACTACTGCAAACCTGTATTGAACAGATTTTGAATGTTTACACCAAGTCACCATCTTTAAAAGCCTGGTTCATATACTATTTCCATTGTTTACTTTACGTTTACCCACTAACCAGTTCTGAGCCTAGCCTATGTGGATGTCTACTCAGAAACAGTGGGAAAGAAACATTTTGGCTTCTTTACAGATTGGAAATGTTGCAAGATTTGATTTCACAGTAAAATTTAGGCTGCCCAATTCTATTATGAAGCATAACATAACCTAGAGGGACTAAATCTTTCTCCAAATTCTGGCTAGCATGTTAGAGCCAAGTATTAATACCCATAGAATGGCACTTAAAACTAAATCTTGTCCAAAAAAAATTGAAATAAATTCAAAGTTATTCATTGGTTAACCCTGGCTATATGTTCTCCCTCACTATATTTTGAGATATATATATATATATACACATTTATTTTTACATAAATTTATTTTCATTAGATCAGAGGTGTCCTGTCTTATCAGAAAAGGCTGGTTAATTATCTGATCTCAGCATCATAGTGCTGGGCTAAAACAAAAATCTGCACCCAGACTGGCCCTATTTGGAGGCCCTAAGACTGGACACCCCGTTAAAGACCAAACCAACATTAAAATGAGTTCAACACAGATCAACAGAAACATACTGTAAATGTATTGTACTGTAATTGTGATTTGGTTTCATACACAACTTTAAAATGCTAAATAACAACAGGTGGGAGGTGTAATAAAAGAGCGAAGGTACAACAACACCATCTAACTACTGACAGTCATAATTCACCTTGAGTTAATTGGTTTCCAACCATGCATTTAAACAGGTCATAGTTTACATACACACCTTGCTAAGTAGCTACCTATCTTGTTAATTGACTAAAATGGCTTAGCTACTGTTGCTAGGCATTCATGGAACTGTGAAAAAGCTAATGTTTGCAAGCGTCACATCTAATTTAAAATGGCACATAACTAAGTATTCTATAAACTGGTTGGCTAGTTGGCTAAAAAAGAAATAAAGCTAGATTTAGCTAGTCAGCCAGCAAACTCATAAAATCAAGTAATTCCACTAATGGTTCATAGGTTGGAATTACATAGAGTATTGAGACATCCAGGCATTTGTTGACATATGTGCATCATCAAGGGCTAAGTAAACTATTTACTGTAATGGGAATTGGGAAACGTTTTTGCGGCTGTAAACAAATAAAACTGATGAGGCTTTTTTTCTTGTCTCCAAACAGACCACAAACCCCTGACAAACCCATTAATCTCCATTTGTTCCAACACAAGACACCATGCTGTAACCAAACGGGATTTTTCCTTTTTTGAAAATTTAAACAGGCAGGCTAACCTCCGTCATCTGTCACACTCTGTTCAGAATCTGGCCTCGTTTTGAGCAAAAACGTGGCCTTATAATGTCTAAGAAAACATACAGTAGTTTAACCGATAATTCGGATAACGGCTGTCTCAAAGTCACCTAACAGGGCCCACAGCCAGCCATTAACATGAGCATTTTCACCACGGAAACAAAAATGACATCACATCACTCATTTCTAGCAGTCTCGAAGTTTCAAGGCACGGGACTGGCATAATTCTGTATCTCCCCTGAAATGAAGGGATGAGCAAAGGGATGAGATCACAACCGTGACCTAAATGAAAGGGGGACTATGAGGGTCGAGCTACAACAGGATTCTGTGTCAAATTTGGATCTTAATTATTCAATTATTCATTATTTATTTCATCTGGAATTTTTGATATAGTCACAAGGTTCAGCTAGAGACTACGTGTTAATTCTCAGTGAAATCTTTAATTGTGGTTCAATATAGGAAATAACAAATATTAGTGTAAAACATCTATTTAGAGTGTCTCAGAATTAAATTTGCCTCTTAATAATTATGTTGAAGACGGAAGAAATGATTATTTTTATTTTTTGATGAATATTTCTTCATAAGACTAATTTACACTTCAAAGGGATAATCCAATCTCATTTTATCAATACAGTGCTTGTCAATAAACTGAACTGGGACTCAAACTGACATTTCTACTTCCATAGTTTTCATGGTGGGATTGGTTTTCGGCCAGACATAATATCTGAGCAACGCATGAACTATGACTAATTATACTCTCCATTATTATTCCTATGATTAGTGCAGGGTCTTCGGTCAGTGAGCACATGGGCAAAATGAAAAATATGGCACTGGGGAACTATATTGTTGATTTTATGTTCAGCCAAAGTGCAGATTGCATTTTACAGTTTGCGTGGGGTATCTCAATTAAGAATCGTCTGCATAAATACTTACACTGTAGCTAAACACAGATGGTTCATATTTATCTCAATTTAAAACAACCACGGTAAGAAGACATCTGAAAAAGAAATGTAATTTTGACTCTCTGTGTATGTGTGGGGTAATCCCCCTCACACCTGCTGATCTTCAAAAAGTGACTGGAGGAGGAACATTACATTACATCATTTATAAAGGGTTCATGTGTAGCCTAGGCTGCATAATGGAACTGAAGCAGAGAGGTGACAGTTAGAACTAAATGTAATATGCCATACAAACACAATCATAAATATATATAAAATAATGTTCCATTCCTTCAAGTGCTATGAATGTAGTTCATTCAACGCCACAGTTATTTGTATTAGCAATATCTTCAAAGAAAATTTTTTTGCCAGCATTGATTAATTTAGTGTTTGTTTTCGTTAAAGCAATGCTTAGTTTTGTTGTTTTTTAAGCCCTCCAAGCTCACTTAAGAAAAGTTTATTTGCTAAAAATGTAAATAGATGTCCCAACCAGTGCCAAATTCTGATTTTGTTTGTTGGATTTTGTATTTTTAAAAACAATAAATAATAAAAAAATAGAAATTCTATACTCGTGTTTTAAAGTGTTTTTCATCATTGTCATTATATGAAAATATGTGTGGTTAGTTTCGTAGTCATTTTATAAACATAGAAAAAAACATGCCTTAATCTGTACAAGTAATACTTTTTTTTGTTTTTGTTTTTGTTTTGTTCTAAGAAATAGTCCAATGTTGGAAAGTAACATCAAACAAGTTGTTTTGTCAACATGCTCCAAATGGTCAGATGCGCATGGACATATAATAAGAAGATCTAAAACAAGGCAACATTATCGCATTACACCGGAACTGAGCGCAATCTTCTACAACCTCACAGCAAAAATTCTTTATCAAAATGAATTTGTGTTCTCAAAAATTGAAGGGGTGGGGGTAAGGTGGGGGGGGACACATTACGGTCCACATACCAGAGCTCAGCCTTGTGTGCTTTTCATCTTTAGGCATTCATAAACATAAGCCATCACTCTGTTAAAAGTCCAGCTCCCTGATTAGATAAATATACCTTGCAGTGTTCTAATTAGTCCACCTCTGTGGTAGCTACCAATCACTGTCATCCATATAAATTGTCACATATGCAAGCCATACAAAACACATAAAGCCTTAGTATGGTTCTAATTTCTGTTGTTTATCTTTTCTTATAAAAAATACACTTTATTCTACAAGCCATCTTCAAATTAGAGATTGTCTGTGAGATGTTTACGGAGCTGCAGTATAAATATCACACAATGTTTGAAACAGAAACACATTTCTCATAATTTTGCTTTTTTTTTTTTTAGTTATATGGAAACATGAAAGGCTACATAGCACTAGAAACGAGGGGCATGCAACAAGGATGTCAATTTAAATAAAGATTCAAATTAAAACAGTCGAAGTTAAAACATACCGAGTGAAGTGCTAGACAATTTCAGACGATACGAAAGACACAACATAGTCCTGTTTCATCCAGTGAACTTCCAGACCCATTTGAATGAGGCATACCATCCACATGTAACACAGCTTTTTGTCATACGATTGGGTAAACAAGAACAAGCTGAATTCAGAGGTTAAAGCTCGTCATTATTAGTGAATACAAGAGCGGCCCGTACAAGGTTCTATTTAAACGCCTTTGATTTCTACGGCGTAAATCTTTGCGTCTCGATTCGCCGCAAAGGAACCCAATAAAAGCGAGGAACTAGAAAAAAGTCTGTTTCATGATGCCTTATATTTTATGTGCGCAAATTTCAAGAGGAACACTGATGTCTGAGAGGAAAAACCACATGCTGAGCGAGCGCATGGGCCAAGTATCACAGCGTGGTACCATATGAAGAACAACACAAAATGATGCCACCTTTAAATTTTCTTTAATATTTAACAGTGGGAAAAGTCATTTCAACATGTTTACGTGTTTTTCGTATGTGCATGAATTAAATATATAAAAATCACCGAAAATAGAGCAAAATAAATACATTTGACAAAATAAAACAAAAGCAAAAAAAAAGTATTTTGAAGTAGAACGCCACAGCCCCCATTGTTACTAAGCATCATGGGTTAAAAAAAAAACAAAAAACAAAAAAGAAACAAACTGAAAGTCCATGATTGTGATCAAGTGAAGCTTTGATGTTCTTAATGTCTTGGGATTGGTGGACAGATGGACAGACAGACAGAAAGACAGAGGAAAGCACTGGAGATGGTGGAAACACAATAGGAGGCAGACAGCATTTCACAAACAAGCTTGCCGTCACTAAAAATGTCCAGCGGCTGAGCGAACACACAACACAGGGAAAGTCAAAGCTGTGACCACAGCAGAAGGAAGAATACCCACAATGCAATAGTGGCTTTCCCCACCCATTCACCTACTGTAAACAAATAAATAAGTTTCATTTTGTAAAAACTCCTTCAGAAATATAATAATTAAAAAAAACAAATCCAATGCAAAACAAAAAAAATACGTGAAAACAGCAACAAATGACTGAAAAGTCATATGAAAGAGGTATTTGTGCATTTCAGTGGAAGCAATTCATTAATGACTACTACCATTTTCATTCTGTTGTTAAAATGAGTTCAAATTAGTTCCAGCTACTGAGCTCTTGAGATTTCCAAATGAAGCTACGTACCATACAACCACCATTACAACAGTCACTGGCCATACAAGTAAAGTGTAGTTTTACTGTATCAGCTGGTCTGTTTGTGCATTCAAAGTAAAATCTGTTTTCTAATTTTGGCCCCTTAAACTGAAGTAAGCACTGTCATTCTGTTTTGAGGAAGAAATCTAATAAGAGTGCAACTTTTTGTTAATTTCCTCCAGAAAGTTATGAGCGTTGCTCTGAAATTTAAAATATAGTTGACAAAAAACATTGCACGCAAACCAGATGAATGAAAGGACAAAGCACAACACAGTTGGACTGAAAAGAGGATTTTGCGTAAAATAAGCAATGGCATTAATCCTGGTTCACATGTTAACATGAGGTAAGTTCAAAGACCACTGCTTTTCTAGCACCTGGGCAATTAATGAACTGATCGTGGTCTTCAACCAAGTGGTCTTCTATCAATAACTCAGGGCTGATTCGAGCTTAACCGGATCGTTTCTGTCTGACAGTGGTCTACTTAGTGTATTTATGGCTGTATAGTGTATTTATGGCTGCAGGACATGACTGCTGTACCTCCATGAGAAGGTCACCTTTGGTACAGAGCTCAGCCAATCCATAAAACAAACGCATATGTACGGGGGCTGCCCAATGCAGGTGAATTCACATCTCACATTTTCCTGCTACAGAAATTATAACACAGGTAATTTGTAATGTGAATAAAATACTGACCTGGATCATATCACATATAGTGAAAGACAGTGAAATAATTATTTTCAAGGTTGTGGAAAGTTCTCAGTATATCTTTAAAATATGTTTACTGAAAAGATGTGCAAGATGTGGACCTACTTATAACACAGCTGGAAAGTTCTAGTTAGAAATGTCACTACAAGAACTGATATTCACCACAACATGGATAGAATTCTGTGCTAACCAGATATACAAGATTCTAAAAGCAGATAAATTCATTTGATTCCCATATTTTCCACAATTCGTACTTTCATGACGTTTTTTGAGTAGAAACAGAGCTGGTGAAATGCAGACTGATACTTTGTGTAGTGATGCTCTGTGCACCTGTTGTTGAAAGGCCTTAGTGCCTGAGTTAGTGCTGAGTTAGCTCCCAGGTTAGCACTGAGTTAGCACCAAGTTGGCACCTGAGTTAGCAACTCCAGTTAGCAACCTATGTTTGTCACAGTAACAAGTCGAAAATGTGATCCACTGTACAGTCGCCATACTGCAAGAGAGATGAAATGGCTGTAGCCATAGCCAGACTTGTCAGCAAAATATTTCCACGTGGGAATCCGCGGATTCCTGAGATGCCAAGAATCCACAGCATTGGGAGGAAACTGCATAACCGTACTAGCCAAGGCCGGCGAGGAGAGATTACTTTTGTTTTGACTACGGGCGGAACACTACCATCGACGATGACAATCAGGGCCTCGGTGTTCCGGTGGCCATTTTCCATCTACCCAGAGGCGTTTATATTTCTGTCATAATGACCCCATCTACTGCCTGGCTTTGGATGCCTGCACTCAGAAAAATGAATGAACGTGCCAAAATTCCCCTGACTGCACGCGCACTTCCCCATCTGTGAACCTTTATAGAGTAACGGAGCGCATGCTGTCGTGTACTTCGGATGCATGTCATACTTCACTTTGTGAACGTGCAGCTCAGAGAAATGTAAGAACCAAATGGAAATGTTAATATTAACGCTCCTGCATCTATGAAATGCCACCGAAGTTCAATGACTATGATTGTGTCTGCAGTGGCAATCAGACAATTTACTTCATGCTATTGACACTACAGAATTTTGTTGGCAAATAATGTTATTGCCAATATGATTTTTGTAAGAAAAAATATTTTTTTAATTACATTATAAGAGAGCATATTTTTTTTTTTAAATCTACCAAATAATGCACGTCATGTGTATTTAATTTAACACAATTTTAAAAAACTAATTTAAAAATAGTTTTAACCTTGCTGTTGGCTCGAAAATATTTTCCTCTGTACAAATTGGCATTTAATTATGAAGAAAACCATGAGAAACTGACTGTGAGCACCAGTTAAAAACAAATAAAACAAAAATAAAAAATTTAAATATCATTATCATTGTGCTGACTAAAATAATACTGTACAAAGGTTGCATATACAATATACAAAACAATCATCATTTGTTGCTGTTTTTTTATAATGGCGATATTAAAAACTCTTATACACAAATTTACACTTGTGCACTTTGATTACAGGGTGAGTTATCATTCACAAAAAAGTATAGTTCACGCTTCACATATCAAAATAAGCAGAATTTGAATTTGTGTTTCTTAATAAACACACTTACAGTACTAATTTGCTGGTTTGACTTTGATCCCTTGCACCAAACTGGACGCATTCGTGTGTAACGATTGCCAAAAGTTAGCTTTGTTTAAACTAGCACCGTGTCAGAAAGAGAGAGAGAGAGAGAGAGAAAGAGAGGGGGGTAGGGATGGAGGGAGGGAGAGAGACAGAAACTCTGGGTGGCCCCAGGTAGATCCGATCCCGGCTCCCAGTTCAATACCGCAGAGAATTTTCTAGAATACATATTTAAACGGTTCGGCCAGAAATACACTCCCCTGTAATCAAGCACAACCGATATTTACCGATACGGCCAGACGGCGATGCGGAGGAGGAGGGGGGGCAGGGGAGGGTGGGGGGGGGGAGGGGGACAGGAGAAGGGCGGGCGGGCGAAGAAAAGGAAGGAAGGGAAGGCTATCGTACCGGGCTCCACGGTCGTCTGTGCCAGGAGACGCCGCCGGGGCAGGGCTGCGTGTTGCAGGCTTCCGCTTCCGGAGGCTTCTCCAGGACGTCACAGTTCTGCTCGCTCAGCCGCTGGCCCCCGGGCTGCTGGCAGACCACCAGCCGCGTCCGGCTGCCAGACCCGCAGGTCTGCGTGCACTGCAGGCCCAGAGGGGAAACGCTCAGTCTGCAGTGCCAATGACCTTTTTTTTTTTTTTTTTTGCTGTCTGCCAACAAAGTTTTTCAAAACGAACCCCAGCTTTGCCACTTGGCTCTATGAACTACTGCACTCCCAAATGGCTCTATAACCTCATGCATTCAAAAAAGCATACCTGCAGACTTCAGCGGACTGGAAGATCTATTTTACTGTCAAAAACATCAATTTCTCAAGCCATCTTTTCCATTAGACACATTTTCAAATATGGCAAATCAGACATTTCATAACACGTGTCTGCAGGGAGTGAGCAGAGCAAGCAGAACAGCCTATTTTTTCCCCCAGTGCTACCTTTGCCCCTCGGTGGAGCGAACAACTCCAAATTTTTGGTTAGAAGTAGGTCAAAAGCGCGGTTTAAAACAGAAGCCCGCTCACTGCAGGAAACGGTCCGCCCTCCTCACCTTTCCCCAGACTCCGTAGTTCCAGTGCGGGCAAGGCCCCGAATCGCAGCTCTTGGATTCGACCGGCTTCACCCTCTCGTCGCAGTGGTTCGTGGGGCTGCCCTCGCTGTCCTGGCACACCACCACCCTGCGCTGGAACCCCCCCGCACAGGTACTGGAGCACTGCAGAGCATGGAGCATGGGAATGTACCTTAGCAACACTGCACAGCATCATAGCAACACCTTAGCATAAATATTCTTAAGTATAAAATAGTATACTTCAGGTGTGCTTAAGCATGCTATTTTTTCACATGGGGTGCTATTAAAAGCACCTCAGCAACACCTCGGCAATAACTCAGTAACGCCAGAGCAGGACTTTAACCACACTTTGGCAACCACACACACACACACATACACACACACAGTGCAGCTGGACACAATGTGTCTGAGTCTGCTGACAGCAGACCGACAGTACAGGGCGCTGTACATACCGCTCCCCAGGGCCCTGTCCTCCACTGGTGCTCAGCTGAGGGGACGTTCCAGCTGCTGTGCCCAGGGTGGTTGCCAGGGTGGTTGCCGGGGTAGTCAGCGTGGGGCTGGTCATTGGGCCTCGAGCGGTACCTGGAACAGGGCGGGGCGCCGCACTCCTGTTCCATTTCGGGGCGCTTGTCGGGGTCACAGAAGCCCTCGTCCACCGGCTGGTGGTAGTTACTGCACATCACCTGCCTGGTGTAGCGCCCCCGGCCACAGGTCACTGAGCACTGCAGAGATCCAAAAAAGGTTTAAACCCAACGCAGCTGAACGGCTCAACTCCTCAGCTTAACTCTTACTCCACTGCAGACAGGATGGCCAGTCATCAACTTCACAACTGAGTAGTATTCAGAACATAAACCCACAACAAGTAGTACAGGTTTGGGAGGATATAATGTTAGATGTAGCATAGGTAGGGGTAGCAAAGTCAAACTAAATGGTCAGGGTTGAGTGTAGTTCACATGGGGTTTCGGGTGTAGTTTTGGGGGTGCGGCTGAGTGTAGTTTGGGGGGGGGGGGGGGTTTGAGTGTAGTTCAGGGGCAGGGTTGAGTGTAGTTTGCATGGTGGGGGTTGAGTGTTGTTTAGTGGTTGGGGTTGAATTTAGTTCACAGCGCGGGGTTGAGTATAGTTCGCAGGGTGGGGTTGAGTGCAGTTCAGGGGGTGGGGTTGAGTGTAGTTCGCACGGTGGGGGTTGAGTGTTGTTTAGTGGTTGGGGTTGAATTTAGTTCACAGTGTGGGGTTGAGTGTAGTTCGCAGGGCGGGTTTGAGTGTATTTCACAGGGCGGGGTTGAGTATAGTTCGCAGGGCGGGGTGCGTGAGACTCCCCCACTCACCGGAGACCAGGGGCCGGTCTGCCACTCCCCGCAGGCGCTGAAACACTCCATGGATTCGGCGGGGCGGGGCAGGTGCTCGCAGTACGACTCGTCCGCCACCCTGCCCTGGGCGTCCCGGCAGCTAACGTAGCGCGCCTGCTTCCCCTTCCCACAGGAAACGGAGCACTGGAACCACACAGCACGACACGTTAGTCCCACAATCCTTTGCATCAGCAGCTCACGGTGCCATGCTCAACTTTTTCCTGGGAATTTCCATCACTAGCAAACATCTAAATAGCCAATAAGCAAAAACAGGAAGTCAGGAAATGTCCAATCAGATAAATACACACACACCCAGCTAATAAGTTAGTCAATCCAATTATCTAAACAATTAGTGCAGTTTTTACTTCTGAGAATTCTTGACAAAAGACCAGTCGGCGAATGCTGTAGAATTACAGGAAATGAAATGCAGATGCAGCATGAAATTGAACGGAAACAGGAGTGAAAACGCACATGAAGAGTCTCCAATGAAATGAGAGAAGTGCTGAATGGTACGCAAAAACTACTCAGCTGCTTTTGAGTGTCCCTGTCTCTGTCTCTTATTTCATTACTTATTTTTAAAAGAGCACTTAAATGTGTCCAACCAACTTGCTACGTACAAACAAGAGGGTCACATTATTTCTTTTTTTTTTTTTTTTGCTTTCTGTAATGTTTGCATCCACGTTAATCAAAGGATAAAGTGAAGAAACCAGAAATGCTCAGGATTTCATGAGAGTTCAGCGAGAAACAAGAAAATCTCAGAGTCATTCTACGGATGAGAATCCATTCAGTGTCATAGTCTGAAAAAAGGATATGAACTTCTGCTGCACTGTAGATTGAATATTATAATATTGCACATTGCATAATTCCAGTCAAATTTAAATTGAAAGTACTGGATATAATTATTACCAAACTTCAAAAGAAGGTCCCTTAATTTAGTTTGAAATGCTCAATTTTAAAAGGCATTTTGAGGAAGTGTCAGAGATTAACAGTATTTTGGTGCTGAGGCACTGAAACAGCACCTTTATTAAAAACATAACCGAGACAAACTTACGGCCTAATATGAGGCAAACAGAGAACCAACTCCATAAACAGGAACCAAGTTCACACCATTCATGGCACCCAAATGGCTACAGCCTACGTGATGAAGGGGTCGGTTTTTTTCCGGAAAGCCGGATCTGGTAATAGAGGAGCCGCCGTTCAGTCACGGGTCAGTTCAGAGGGCTTTTCCGGCACGTTGGCTTACAGGTCTCGAGCAGGGGAGTCCTCCCCGGACCCGCGCGATTATTTCGAGGAGACCGTAATTCTCACAGAGTGGATGTTCGTCAGGGCGATCACAGGGTGCTCACAGGTAAGGCCGGGCCTCATTGCACAAGGCACACGCGTCATATACATACAACGCGAACTTGGAAGACGTAATTTTTTGAGAGACAGCGAGCGTGTGTGCGTACGTGTGCGAGATAGCGACGCAAGCGCGGGGAGACGAGCGAGTCGCGCAGCTTCCTGGCTAGGCCTCACGCCGCTACTGCAGCCGCTTTGAAATCAGATCCCGCGTTTAGAGACGATCTGGATTTCATTTACAGCAGGAGAGGGGGATACAATACTGAGTATGAGCGAGAGAGAGAGATATGAGAGGGAGAGAAAGAGGGGGGAGAAAGAAAGATAAGGAATGAATGAATGAATGTAAATGAAAGAAAGAAGCGAAGAAGGAAATATAGGACAGAAAGAAAGAAGGAAATAAAGAAAGAGAGGGAGAGAGGCGCAGGGACTCACAGTGGTCCAGGAGCCGTATCTCCACTGGGTGATGAACTGCTCTGGGAGGTGGGGGTTAGACGTGCTGAGGGGGGGAGGGGCTCGCGGGCAGGGGTTCAGCTCACAGTCCTGCTCCCAAAAAACACACAACTGCTGACTACCAAGCCCTTTCACTACAGAACATCAGTAAACCTGGGACCAGCCATTAAAATACAGCTCAGCAACACTTCAACCAACCTACTATTTATACGTCAAAATAAAAAAAAAACACACCATAAGTCAGGCTGACATATTGTAGCGCAGCGAATAAACACAGGAGAAAGCACACCACACTACGCTAAATATGGACAAGATTCACAGAACACTCAGTGCAAATGGTTATAACTGTATACTCTCCCTGACAAAAAAAAATAACAAACAATAAAATACGATAAATATAGAAAGTAAAGCTAGACCAGCTGCAAAAGGCCATCCCTCTCTCCCCATAGAGTCTTTCCCCAAAGAGTTTTCCAGCTTTTTAAACTAGCAGCACTCTGGGAATTGGGAAGGAAATCTCACTCAGGCATATGATTTTCTCCGGTTTATCAGGAAATACACTCCCTACCAACCTATAGGAGGAGATGATGTTCAGCAATAAAGCCAAATACTACTGGCCGCAAAGACATTTAGGGCCTGGAAAAAATAACCAGAATTGTGTGCACTGGTTAACCCTCTTGTCCCTGTTAAATTCCATCAGAAATTGCCTCCCTACATCTGCCCATCTAATCGCCCCATTATGTCATTGGCTGCATAATCCCTTACACTTCCTGCTACACACTTTGACTCAAAGTCATCACTGCAGAAGAGATTTGTGTCTCATTTGACCTCCCTGTTTAAATAAAGGTAAAAACAAAAGCTTTAAAAAAGAAAAAGAAATTCAGCGGGACGTCCCGGTCTTTACCTGGCTGTCCCGGGGCCTGGTGGCTGCATTACACTCCCAGTTTTCGAGGGTCTTCCCGTACACCCCCGAAACGCACCTCACGGCCCGTACCTGGTAACCATGGCCGCAGGTCACCGTGCACTGCGAAGCCCAGAAGAGAGGATCTGGTGAGAGTGCGTCAAAGGACCACATGGAGCAACACACCTGGAACAGTTAAACCAGCACCGTACCCAGAAGCCTACTCAAAACATTTATACAGAGGGGACCTCTACAGCGACCACAGTTTTTTTGGGAATGTCTGTTTTTACATTATTTTTTTTACTGGAAACGTATCAGTTGGGTTCCACCGGCCAGATGAAGGCTATAGCACAATCGCATGTTTTTAGCATTATAATAAAGTTTATTTTTATACTATAGAGCGAGTGTCACGCCTCTAGCTTCCTCTTTTTTTAACCACCATCTTTTTTTCTGGATCATGCGTGTCACCAAGTAAGCCCGTTAAAATCTTAAATGACAGATGTTTAATGTTTCAAGCGTGCCACGCTATTGGTCTCCCGTTTCTGTTTTTATGTGAGCCCGAGCTCTCTGCAGCAAACAAATAAATTCCTGGAAATGCTACTCAATTCAATTAGCCTGAATTCACTTCTCAGGCAATGAATGCGAAGCACTTGTAGGGCAGTGATTGAAAGCGCTTCAGTTTTATTAGCGGAGTAAAAGTGTTTGTTTGACTCTCAGGCGCGTTAAGCGGATTTATAGGAGATGTCTGAGTCTTTTGGGGGGGGTGGGGGTGCGGGGGGGGGTGTTTGGTAGAGTGACGACTTGCTGAGTTACGGCTCTGTGAGCATGTGTGTGTGTGTGTGTGTGTGTGTGTGTGTGTGTGTGTGTGTTTTGAAGAGTTGCAACCCTGCAGAGGGAGAGGGGATGTTGAGTCCATCCACATATACTGGGAGTATAAATCCCAGTTGGCAGGCAGAGGTGGGGGGGGGGGGGCACAAGATTGGCACACAAGCCCTTCCTCCCACCCACAGAGCTGACTTACATTAGCTCTTCAGTGGGAAAGCTGTTAGCCAGACCTGCCAGTGTGCATCCAACAGCTCAGGTGAACATGCTTATGCTCTCTCACGCTACCGCCCTGGATGAGAGTGCCTGTTAAACGTACTGTGCTATACCGCAATGCACGTCCTGCAACCTTCTGTGTAAAATTCTAAGCTGTATGCATGAGCTGTGAAAGTAAATAAGCGATTTACTTCAATTAACTAAACAACTGCCTGCAATTTATTATGCTAATGATGCCCAAAAGCACATGTGAGCCTTACATATTTTGAATCTTAATTTTATTATTTATTTATTTCTTTTTGTCCTTTATTTATCCAGTTCAGATTAGAAATTGGCCAGTGGCCAATAGCCAAGTCAACAGACCAATTCAATACCTTACAACAACTTTGCACACGGATTTATGTTTATTTCCCTGATTAACCATCCCCTCCACCCTCACCCCTACCCTCCCCTCCCAACCATGACCCCCGTACCCCCGTCCCGCCCCCCACTCTCTACTTACCATCCCCCAGGAGCCAGCCTGCCAGGAGGGGCACTCTGGAAGCTGGCAGCTCCCCACGGTGGGGGGCTTGGTCTGGGGGTCACAGAGGTGCTCGGGCTGGGGCTCCTGGTTCAGCTGGCATAAGACCTGGCGATGGCGGGGGCCCTTCCCACAGGTCGCCGAACACTGGGGGGGAGGGGGGGGGAGAGAATGAGCGTGAGTGTGTGTGTGTGTGAGAGAGAGAGAGAGACAGAAAGGCAGGGTGATGGAGAGAGAGTAAGAGAGAGAGAGAGAGAGAAAGGCAGGGAGAGGGCGAGAGAGTGAGAGAGAGAGCAAGGCAGTGGGAGAAATACCAAAAAGGCAGTTGAGTAGTTTTTGTGTGCCATTCAACACTTTTCTCATTTAATTGGAGATTCGTCATGTGCATTTTCACCCGTTCTCATTCAATTTCATGGTGCGTCTGCATTTCATTTCCTGTAATTCTAAAGCATTCTGGGACTGGCCTTTTGTGAAGAACCCTCAAAAGTAAAAGCTGCACTGATTGGCTCGTTTAGATAACTTGGTGACTGACTGATTACCCGGCTGTCTGACTGTCAGAATGATTAATTAATTGATTGTATAACTGATAGCCTGTTTGGCCGATCGCCTGATTGACCAATTACCTTACTGGCCGACTGCCCGACTGGCCGACTGCCCGATTGGCCGACTGCCTGATTGGCCGACTGCCTGATTGGCTGATTGTGTGTTTCCATATGAGCTGATCTTTTACCTCGCTCCACTCGCTGGTGGCCCAGTCGGGGCACGCTCTGTTGCTGCAGCTCTCTGTCGCCACCCTCTGGTGATCGGCGCACTCGCGGTCCGCCAACCGCCGGCTGAGGTTGTTGATGCAGTACGAGTCGCGGGTCCTGGTGCCCAGCCCACAGGTCTTAGAGCACTGCAGGAGAACAGCACGACAGAACCTCAATTGGAAGGCAGCAAGGTAAGGTAAGATAAAATTAAGACAACATAAGATTAGGCAAGGAAAGATAAGATTTTCACTGATCAGGGATCAGTTGCTTTAAAAGGATATGTCACTTCGGCATAACACTAGTCATTTTGTGGCAATGCCATTAATGGCCAGCAGGGACATTCTATGTTGCCAGTATTCATGCTATGCAAATACAATGGTGAAAACACAAAATTACCCGTGTTATACCAAAATGAAATATCCCTTTATAAGGGCAGTTGACCACTACTACGCAACTTCTACACTGACCTGAGATCAGGTGTTGTTGCGCAGGGGCTTCACTGATCTGGGATCAACCGTTTTAATGCCGGACCTGTGCCCAACACCGTATGCTCAGGTTATCCACTGACCTGAGACCAGGGGCCGTAGTGCCAGGTCTTGAGCAGGCAGTCCCCGGAGCAGGGCTCCCTCCCCGGGGGCTTGGGCAGGTGTCCGCAGTAGCTGGCGTCCAGTCGCTCGCTCTGGCTCTTCAGCAGGGTGTACCGCACGCACTGCACGTCCAGCGTCCGCACCCCGGGGCCACACCTCGCCGAGCACTCGCTCCTGCCCGCCATGTGCCACCTGGGAAACGCCGAAAAAATCGCCGCCGTCAGCGCCCTCCCCCTGTAATACTGGCTCATGCCACCGGGGGCACTCTACAGCCTGGTTCTTAAGCAAACACAATACACTGCAGTACAGTGTACATATGTGGACCAGAAGTCTGCATTGGGCTAGAAATGAGGCCCAAGTCTGGCTAAGCACTATGTCTTAATGGCCCGACCCAAACCAGTGAGAACTTTGTTTTTCTGAAATAACAAGCCATCACTTTACAGGACAATAGAATGCAGAGTTTCCGGAACAAAAGCTACAAGGGAAGGTGGTTGAGATCGCGAAAAGGGGGGAGCAACATTTCCGCTAGTCGCATTTTCCAGCTGTCTACACCTTTTTGATTGACAGGCCAGTATTCCGAGCAGACGCGCCGCAGAACACCCGGTTCGCCACCTGGGGGCGCTCACCTGAGCTCGCAGTCGCCGTTGCAGGGCTCGTCGTCCCCGCCCGGGCGGGGCAGGTTCTCGCAGCGCTGGTCCGACACCACCAGGCGGTCGCTCTTACGAACGCACACAGTCCTGCGCCTCCGCTCGCCTTCACGGGAGAGAAGAGAGAGGACGGACACCAGGTTCAAATTTACACCAGAGGACGAGAAAGAAAGACAAAGAGAAACGGAAAACACGGCGCACATCTGGAAACGGATCTACGGCCCAGACACCATATTTTCCCCCCCCCCCGGTCAAAAAAAATCATCTGGTCAAAACCTTTTCTTTTCTTTTCCACAGAAAGAAAAGATTATAATAAACTGTGGTCATAAAAACAAATGAATAAATAAAGTCTTGTGAGGGTGGAACAGGGGTGAGCCCCTGAGGGTTTCCCTGGGAGACCCCGGCAAAGCCTCGGTGGGCGGTGCTGCCTGGACAGCAGGCTCACAGACCGCCTGTGTGTGCCAGGGCCTGGGTGATATACTACCACTCCAACAGACAACTGACATGTGCGCAGCCGTCTGTGGATGGGTGGGGGGTGTGACAATGCTGCCCCCCTCCACTTTGCGCCATGTCGAAAAGCAGGTGGTAGCGAAGAGGGACAGTTATGACATTCTCATGCCCCTTGGTCGGGATCTGGTTTCTGTCACCCCTTCCCCCCCAACTCAACCCAGCTCAGCCACCTGCCTCTATTCCCACTGACCTGCAACTGTAGTCAGGCGGTGGGGGGACCTGGGGGGGAGGTTAAGCCTGGGGACTATGACCAACTGCCGCTGTGCCACTGATTCAAGCACAAATCGCATCATGCAGCAGAGACGTCTGGTGGAGGGGGGGAGGGTTGCCATACTGTACTTTGGGGAAGGGGGGCAGTAAGAGATGGAGACATGAGGTAGAGGAAAATTAGGGGGATCCCTCCCTTGACACCGTACCCTGACATATTCGGCTGCAGTCCTGCCAGGCTCCGGAGGGGTCCCAAACAAACTGCTCCTTGTGCTCCTCGATTGGGATGTTGAAGGAGTAGCGAACGTCCGGATTGTGCAAGTTCCCGACACATAAAACCTGTCTCAGAAAAGAGAGAGAGAGAGTGAGAGAGAAAGAGAGTGAGAGAGCGAGAGACAGACAGAGACAAAGAAAAAGAGAGAGAGGATGTTTCACTGTGGAACTCGCCAATACAAGTGGCCTATACAGCACTTTGTTCTTTAACTTCGAACACCAGATTCAAGCAAGTATGAGCACTTTTTTCCCCTATTCACTTTTGTGTGTTGGACATGTACTTATTCAGAACCTATTACACAGTTTATACAGTCTGTTTAAACAAAATCAGTTTGCTTACACAACAGCAATACCCAAACCGATGACCAAACCAGAGGTAACCAAACCTGAAAATCTCTGACTTACAAGAGCAATCCCTAACCATTATACTGCACTGTCACCGCACAATACCTAAGAAAACCATAGCAAAGATCATAATGCAAATACTCTTCATTGACTTTAGAGAAAGTTGATGATAGGCCAGTACTGAAAACATCAACTAAGGACTACTGGCAAAGCCTAATGCTCTGGCTACCAGGGAGAGCCCCAGGCCCTGCAGGTTTTTGCTGTTGCTCAGCACCTAATTGGCCAATTAAAGCAGCTGATTACACAGTAAACTGACCTGACCTGCTTACTTGGAACTGAACCGGTTTTAAAGGGAGAACAAACAGCCGGCAGGCCCCGTGTCACACCTGCACCAGACCCAGGAACTCCCGAGCTGGGATAACACCAGCCGCTCCAGCTTTCTTTGTCCGCTAATACTATCCAGGGTAAACTGTTTCAGCTGCTTACCATCATTGAAAACGTCCGGTATTGTTTTGGCTAGCCAAGCTAGCTGAAGGCACCGCCATTTTAACTAGCCAAATGCTTAGCTTAAAGGCTGACCTGAAGGACCAGCTCCTCCTCGATCCTCTCGGTGCAGTTGATCCGCTCTTCTTTGGTGTCCGAGCCGCTGTACTCGATCAGTGTTCCCTTGAAGTTGATCTCCCTTTTGAACATGGATACCACCATGTTCCCGTTCAGGAGAAAATCTGACTGGCCGTCTGATAATGCTGCAAAAAAAGCAAATGCATAAACACAGGCCGTGTAAACGCAGGGAGTAGCTTCATGCTGTCAGAGATTTTTCTTCTACTGGGTGAAAACCGTAAACAGATATTTTCATTTCTGTGCTCAAATCAAAAGGAAGACATTTTGAAATAAGATTTTGTCCAGAGGGCACAAAACAGATTTAGTGCCAGTACTGGCTCTCTCATACATACGCACGCACGCACACACACACACACGTGCGTGTGCACACATGCACACGCACACAAATCATTAACAGAATATTTCTCCCAAAAAATATGCAGTAATTACAATGTCAGAAACGATGTCAGGGTACTCGTGTGTGTTTAAGTCTTGAGAAACATCTTGTTTACATTCGAGCCTCCACACGATGGGTTTAGAGTTTCCCTGACACAACTGCCTACCGCACCGTCCCACGAGTCAGGCTCCCCCAATTTTTTTGGGGCGGAACCGAGGGGTGGGGGAGGGGGGCACTCCTGTAGCACTAGGCCAGAAGAACGAGATTGAAAGACGAATCTGCGTCAGCTCGCGACGTCGCTAACAAATTTCCACATAGGGGCGTTTATCGCCACCCATCTCCCTGAGCCCCTATGCTCTTTCATCTGGTGCCTGCTACACATGTCTCCAATTACCACCTCCCTCTTCCCTCCCTCCCCCACCCCCCCAACCTCGCGGTCGCTCGGTTCACCGTCCCCGTGGCTGGAGAAGCCTCAGGCCAGCACGGAGAGCTGTCAGACACCAGAGGACCAGTGCAGGACCCTTACATTTTAAACTCAGCAAAGAACCAGATTCAATCTACATTTTGTCCTTAACTTTGGCCCAGATTCAATCAACATTTGGCATAATCTTTGGCCTACAAATTTAAGTAAATGCAAGTTCTGTTTATCTTTACAATATTATTTTTTTAAACACTGTCCTTCATCTTTGGTTGGCTGTGGTTCATGAGCTTATAAAGAAATCCATCTGAGTTATCAGATCAGGTAAATGGCAGAGGTTAATTTAATTATTAAGAGCAGAGGTTAACATGAAATCCAGAAACAGATACAAACTCCTCCACCCCCCTCCCCACCCCCCAAATTTTATCAGGTCAAGTCTGGGGTTTTGACGTTGGTGAAATTTTTTCAGAAAGAAACCAGAGAGGAGCTCTCCTGCAATCACGTAGAATGAATAAATCCAAGTCAGCATACCTTCATACCTGAAGGCCTCAGGGAAATACAACCAGAAAATAAGTGCCAATCACCATCAAGTTTATTCCATTTCTTCTTATCAACATGCTCTGCGATTGGTGGATCTCTTGCCTGGTTTCTTTCTGAAACATGACAACGGCAACCTTGCATCCCCATTTCCTCCCTGAGTACAGAGTTCAGAGCTTCTGCTTGTTATTACGGTGACACTATGCACATTACACACAACACAGCAACGTGCGGAGCGTACGCCAATCCTGACAGCCAACGGAAAGGCTCACCGAGGTAGTTGTCGTCCTCTGGTTTCCCAGAGTAGCTGACCTGCTTCACGTCGATGTTTGTCGCTCCTGCCGGGATTCGCACAACAACATTGTAACCTGGACAAAAGAAAAAGGAGAAAATTAAGTTAGAAAATTCAAAAGAAAAGCAGATGTTCTCACACCAACTGCACCGGAATGCCGTCCCACACCAATTTCACATCTCCACAACATCTGTGCTGGAAACAATTCAAACTTTGGAAATAAAATGTTGCAATTTGGAAATAAACTAACTCCTGAGAGATGGTTTTGCAGTCAGATTAAAATAATTAGCAAGTACACACAAAAACAAATTTCCCAGCTCTCTCCCAATAGAAATGCAGTGAACTATGGCTGTAATACCAGGGAGGGCCACTCAGGGGCAGCACTTGTAAAGCTTGAACCTCATGTCCATCAAAGGAGACGTACATTCATTCTTCAATTAAGACGGAGATATTAGAATGTTTTAGAGGCATTTTCTGTCATTCTTCTATACTGATGGAAAGTTTTGATGTGATGAAAACAAATAATTAAATAAAAAGAAATAAAAAAGAAAGAAAAAACAAAAAAGGAAATAAATGCGTGCATTTCAGCACAAGTGCTGTCTTCATGCAGGAGTGTGTGTGTGTGTGTGTGTGTGTGTGTGAGAGAGAGAGAGAGAGAGAGGGACTTCCCTTTATTAAATCTGTACTCTAACCAGTACTGACAATGTAAGATGCAAGATCACAGGCATAATGACTGAACCAAAAACCCACTCAAGCAAAATTCCCCAATGAAAAAACCACAAACTACACTTAAAGACCCCAGGCCAGACCTATGACCACACACACACCGGAATGCACAAACACACGTACACACCCCCCGCCACACACACACACACACACACAGCCAGGCCACAGAATGCAAATGCCGCAGTCTCAGAGATAAGGGTCTCCAGGGAGACCAAGGGCCTCGATTCCCCCTTCTCCGACCCTCCTGACACTCCCAGGGATTTTTGAGGTCACCTCACAAGGTGGGGCTGTACCCCAGGCTCGGCTCTGAGAACCCCCCTGGACGGCCGGAGTAATTTAAGCAGAGCCCCTCTAGAGCCACGGGCATGTTCCTAATCAGAGTGGACGTGGGACAGGGGATGGGGGGCAGGAGTGGGGGGGTGTGCCAACTAAGTTTCGTGATGGATTTCCCCACCCGGCTTCCGCCATCCCAAAGCTGGGGCTGCTCCCTCATTCACAAGCTCCGATTTTTTACACTCGGACACGGACAGTTCCCGCAGTTAAGCCATACAAACGCCCCTTTCTTGTGGGGAGGGCGGGATTACATACAGGAAGCTAATCTGATCTGGTAAATATGATGCCTCCCTTCAGAAACACGACAAAACCATGACTGCTCTGGTGCGATGAGAAAGGAGGTGGAGAAAGGAGCAACCTTCAAAATGCACTGTACTTTTCCTTCACTAGCAGAAATGTAGGGGCAGTAGTGTAGTGCAGTGGTCAGGGAACTGGGATCTAAGAGGTTGCAGGTTTGACTCCCAGAGTAGGCCAAGAGGGTCAGATAGCTCAGAGAACAGCAGAGAACTTGCTAAGACTCGCCAATTATAGTGGCAGCATTCAGAACGCAATGTCATCACCTGCTTTCAGTTTCATTCAAACTCATTATCTCACTGAACCAATAAAGTTAATCCCTCCGTATACAAATCTGACTTTTAACACAAGCACGCCCGCTAACATGCACACACGCAACCAAATATTTACCATATTGAGCATTGTTGAAGGTGCCGGTGAGGGTTTTGCAGGAGGAGTTGTCGCCCCCACACACCCCGCACTTGTCGTACCGAGCCTTGGAGTTGAGCACGTGGTCACAGCCCGCTTGCTGGAGGAAGCAGAACGAGCAGAAGGGGGTCATGTTCAAATGCGCTGCAGCGCAATGAGTCGCCAGCTGTTCCGTTTGTCACGTTTGGGACAGCTGGTCCCCTCCTGACACCCTGTCCCCAAGGACAGTTAAAACCCCAGTGACGTGATGTCAGATAGAGCTTATCATTTTTAGCATTGTCAACATGTAATCATAGATAGTCACTGTGCAGTCAGCACACTCGCACACACAAATCATCTATACCATGCAAAGCTCTCATACGTCCATGAACAGTTTTTCAATTTACATACACAACATTATCTTTAGTCAGAGAGGGCTTAGAGCCAAAGTTATTACTATAATAAATAACAATGTCACATACAGCATCCAGAAACAGATAGGAATATATGGCATATGTATATCAATACAAGAAAACAACTGGAAATGAAAGGCTTTTGCATTATGTTGTGTCTTTGTGTATGTGTGCTTGTGCATGTTTGTGTGTGCGTGTGCAAATTTGTGCACACACGTGTGTGTGTGTGTGTATGCTTGTGAGTGCAAGTTTGTGTGTGCATACAGGTACAGTACGTGTGTGTGTATGCGTGTGAGTGTGTGCATGTGTGCGTATGAGCGTGTGTGCGTTTTTGTGATATCGCGTTCGTGTTTTGGAAACAGTACCCGGCACAGGCCCTGCACGCAGATGTCGTTGGTGTCGGGCCCGCACTGCGTGCCGTCGATGACGCGGTCCTTCAGCTGATAGTACGCCGTCGTCCCCGCGGCCCGGCAGAACAGCTTGCACCGGTCCTTCATCAGAACTGCGGAGAGGAGCGGCCCGCAACGCTCGTCAGTCAAAACGCCTCACGCAAAAAAACACGAGCAGGCCGTGACCAAACGATGACCGCGTCGTAGCGAGTAAATAAGATAATAAGAGAAGAGGTGAGCAGGTGAGAATTTTCAGCCAAACGCTAACAACTGCCAGAGGCGTTTAGTTTCTGGGAAAAAGGCAATCAGTATTTCTCTGATTAATCATGGGGGAATCAGGGTTTTCTTGATTGATCTTGGGGGGGGATCAGTGGAATCAGTATTTCCATGATTAATCTTGGGGGAACCAGTGTTTCCTGGATTAATTTTGGGGGGATCAGTGGAATCAGTATTTCCCTGACTAATCTTGGGGAAATTAGTATTTTCCAGATGAATCAGAAAGAATCTGCAGCGCAGCGCACTCACTCCCGCTGTACTTGGGGACCCAGCGGACGGTGGCGGTCAGGCCGTTGATGTTGAAGTGTCGGCCGTCGAAGCGGGTGCACTGCTCCTCCCGGAAGTCGCGGCGGTCCCGCGGGCACGGCTCGGTGTTGCAGGAGCGGAACTTCATCCTGCGGCCCACGCAGAACTGCCCTCCGTTTCGGGGCCTAGGGGTCAAGAGTCAAAGGTCATCATTCACAATTCAAATCGCTATGGGAGGGAGCAGGAACCAAACGGTATCGATCATAAAATCTGGCGATTCATTAAGGGTCAGAATTATCTGGGTCTTATACAAAGTCACAAAGATTCAGGAGCGAGTTTTACTCAGTGTCAGAAAGATGCATTAGACTTACTCAGAGATTCAGAGGGATTCACGAGTCTTACTCAGAGAGTCAGAGGGATTTGTGAGTCTTACTCAGAGATTCAGAGGGATTTATGAGTCTTACTCAGAGAGTCAGAGGGATTTGTGAGTCTTACTCAGGTTGATTGCAGTCTCTGGCTGTGCTCCTAGTGCCTCCCCCACAGGACCTGGAGCAGGCGGTGTAGGGCCCCCAGGGACCCCACTCCCCATGAATGGGCCCCGCTTCCATCTCCTTATTCACACACATCCCGTGCCTGCAGTGCTGGAGGAGGAGGGAACACAACAGGCACTTCATATAAACATATAAACAACCACCACAGTTTGGAATGCATACGGTTTGGAGTGCACATTGATTGGAGTGCAAACTGACTGGAGCGCACACTATTTGGAGTGCACACTGATCGGAGAGCACACTGGTTGGAGCACACACTGTTTGGAGTGCATACTGTTTAGAGCATTAGGAGTGTAAGTTGTCTGGCTGGTCAGAACGGGCGGTTAAAACTGTTGTCGTCTCATTCCTTCTGCCCCTCGCCATTTGCCCCCCGACCCCAGCCCCCATACTTCAGAAGCCTCCCGCGCGCCCCTGATCAAAGCCGCACTGCCCGGCCGAGGTCTCCACGCCGCTGGACGCACTGATGCACGACAAAGAGAGCGGCGTCAGGGCCACGGTCACGCTCTGCCAAACACGTCAATCGCACAGTTACCCCCCACCACATCCACCCCTCTGGGGATGAAAGCTTTCCTGTGGGGTTCCTGTGTTTCAGCTCACTGAAACTCACCACTGAAAAAATATTATTATTATTATGATAATTATTATGATGATTATTATTATTATTCCTCCCAGCACACAGTGAGTGGGCAGCTGCTCTGTGGGTAATGGATCGTCATGGTTTCGGATGACGGGGGACACGGAAACGTCCGGTTACGGCACGTCACCTCGGCCGAGCCTGAGACCGCGGCACTACAGCTGTGCAGGAAGCGCCGGCGGCGGCGGCGGGCGTGGTCTGAATCGCCCGCCCTCCGGCATCGCTGACCTCGTTCCCACGTGCTGCGGCTGACAAGGCCCAGTTCTGTCAGTCACAGCTGTGCTGAAACGCCCCAGCTGTGGGTCATTACCAACCTGCCGTCACACTAAATACATCCAGAGCACTCCCCCAACGCACTAAATACACCCAGAGCACTCCCCCAATGCACTAAATACACCCAGCACACTCCCCCAACTCACTAAATACACCCAGCACACTCCCCCAACACACTAAATACACCCAGCACACTCCCCCAACACACTAAATACACCCAGCACACTCCCCCAACACACTAAATACACCCAGCACACTCCCCCAACGTACTAAATACACCCAGCACACTCCCCCAACACACTAAAAACACCCAGCACACTCCACCATTGCACTAAATACACCCAGCACACTCCCCCAATGCACTAAATACACCCAGCACACTCCCCCAGCACACTAAATACACCCAGCACACTCCCCCAACGCACTAAATACACCCAGCACACTAAATACACCCAGCACACTCCCCCATTGCACTAAATACACCCAGAGCACTCCCCCAACGCACTAAATACACCCAGCACACTCCCCCAATGTACTAAATACACCCAGCACACTCCCCCAACACACTAAATACACACAGCACACTCTCCCAATGCACTAAATACACCCAGCACACTCCCCCAATGCACTAAATACACCCAGCACACTCCCCCAACGCACTAAATACACCCAGCACACTCCCCCAACACACTAAATACACCCAGCACACTCCCCCAACACACTAAATACACCCAGCACACTCCCCCAACACACTAAATACACCCAGCACACTCCCCCAACGCACTAAATACACCCAGCACACTCCCCCAACACACTAAATACACCCAGCACACTCCCCCAACACACTAAATACACCCAGCACACTCCCCCAACACACTAAATACACCCAGCACACTCCCCCAACGCACTAAATACACCCAGCACACTCCCCCAACACACTAAATACACCCAGCACACTCCCCCAACGCACTAAATACACCCAGCACACTCCCCCAACACACTAAATACACCCAGCACACTCCCCCAACGCACTAAATACACCCAGCACACTCCCCCAACACACTAAATACACCCAGCACACTCCCCCAACTCACTAAATACACCCAGCGCACTCTCCCAACACACTAAATACACCCAGCACACTCCCCCAACGCACTAAATACACCCAGCACACTCCACCAATGCACTAAATACACCCAGCACACTCCACCAATGCACTAAATACACCCAGCACACTCCCCCAATGCACTAAATACACCCAGCACACTCCCCCAGCACACTAAATACACCCAGCACACTCCCCCAACGCATATACTGTACACAGGACTCAAAGACACCTCACGTACGGAACACACGGGCGACATATTCTACCAACAGGGATTTAGAAATCCAGTCCTGAAGGCAAGGCCACAGCGTTCGCAGGTTCATTCCTTTTCCGATCAATCCACAGTCAGTTTAGGCCTTGGATACACGGTGCCTATACTCTTTAGCTAATCAATGACTTAAGTACTCAATAATAGCTTGATTTATTAGGTCCATTAAGTACTTTCACATGAGGTTTTGCCAATACACACGAAAACCCAGCGCACACCGCGGCCCTCCGGGACTAGAGTCTGACATCCCGATGCAGGTCAAAACCTTTGGCCATGGCTAATAAACAGGTATTCAACAGGCGGCCATTTTTTTTTTCCCAGGGCGCACTTAGGCAGTTAAGACGAGCTCATTCGTTCTGACAGCGGCATGTCGTGTGGAAGCGTAAAGGAAACTTCTAGACTTAACGAGCACCCAGTCGCTCCCGTTGCCGCTCCCGCCCCCCTCCCCATGCCCCCCCCCCCCCCCCCCCCCAGCACTTTTTGTGATGTAAATATGAACATTTGGGAAAGGGTTCACGCACGTGAGGCGAACATGCTGCGTGCTCAAAGATCACCGCCCAGGGGTTAAGGGTTCTTATTTTTCTAAAAAATCACCCTGGAAACCCTCTCCTTTCTTCCCGGCCGGCAGAGGTCACGGGGCGAATTAACTCCTTCCGTCACACTTCACAAGAACCGCATGTTCCCAAGGCCTTTTTGCGAAGCATGTATAACCCGTTTGTAACTAACAGCTTTATGAACAATTAATACACAAATACTCCACTTCCCACAGGTAGCCTAAATAAGGTATCGCACATGCTATGTAGAAAGCTGCTCTCAAACATCACATTGCACACAATGTCATTTTTGACACAAGGTCAAAGATCCCACACGCCAGGTACATGATAAAAGACACACGACTGTGGTTAAATTGAGAGGGCCCTACTCAAGCCACAACCCTACAGGTCCTTGACAGAAATCAGACAGAGGATGACTTTAAAGAGGATCCCACTAAGGTCCTACTCTGTAAATATGTACTCCGGACAAATTACAGAGAGCCCTGCTCAAGACACTACGCTGAGCGTTCCTCATTAACTGAAGAACTGAGGACAACTTAGAGTGCCCCACTCAAGATACTACACTTCAAATCCCTGATAAAACAAATACACACAGGATGATTTACAGAGGGTCCTACTCTAGACAATGTAGAGGATTGCGATGTAGGCCCTTCATTATAAATAGGACAGACGCAGATTGGAGCATACTGGAAAACATTTTTAAATGTAAATGTAAAAACAGGCACCCCACGAAGACACACAAAACATATGTGCCTGCACGATACAGCAAACAGTAAGAGAAGGAGGGGAGCACAACAACTATGGCAAAATGCTGAGACAAGAAGGAATCCAAGACAGACTTCCAGAGTGAACTAATTCCTGGAAAAGGTTGAGTTGGAGAACTCTTTTAAAATGAAGGCAGAGAACAAACTTCTCCATACGCCCTGAGTCTCAAAGGAAGACGTCAGGTGACGTCAAAGCGTCAGTTTCTCGTCTTTCCATCGATTAAACCAAGAATGTAAGTTTTCTGCCTTCATCTTAAAGAGCGCTCCAACTCTTTTCCAGGAATTAGTGCACTTTGGAAATCTTTCTTGGATTTCTTTTTGTCTGTGCCAAGACAGACACTCAGGCTAATTTACAGAGCACCCCCGCTCAAGACGCTACACATTAACGCTCTGATCAACACGAACACTGAGGCAGATTTCACTGCAGGGGCCTGATGGGTCACATGAGGCTACCCTTCAGGAAATACCTTTGTAAAAGACCGCAGGCTTCTCGCCGTCTCCAGCACCCTGACCACGGTTCCACAACACACTCCCACTACAACCACTGCCCCCATTCGGGAGCTGGATCAGAGCACACAGAAAACAGCCTCGCCCTCTCGCAAGGTTGGTGCAACGACCAAAATTTGTTCCTGCCCAGAAGACTCGAGCTGACCCGTACGCACATTAAAAACTGCGAAAGCTACACTTTCGAAGCAATTACATCACCGCGCCATCAGACCGCTCGCCAGGCCGACAAAGACCACTTCATCCGAGCTCACTTAGCCAGCTCACCTTTCAGCGCAACCTTCCATTTGAACAGCTGGATATATTTACCCAGGCAATTTGGGCTAAGCCGCGCCCGCTCAAGGGCAGGATGGCTCCGTGCCACGCCGGGGCCTTGACCGTGAGACTGAACCTTGGGGGTTTTTTTTTTTACAAAAAAATAATGACATTAATAAAGACAGGGGTTATTAATCAAAGCCCCCCCCCCCCCCCCCCCCCCCGAGGGGGTCTGGAGCTCCGGTCTGGCCGGTGCAGAGGCGGAGCATTAATGCGTGCCGAAGGCTGACCGTGACCGCGAGCGAACACCTGCAGCGCACGGACCGAGTTCTGGCTAGCGCTAGCGCCAGCAACCGCACGGCAACCGTTACCACACAGAGTGTGACGCAACGCTAATGAAAGGAAGGGGTCAAACGGGATATCATTAATGACAAGCAGGTGTTGATAGCCCTCGAAAGGACCTCTTATACTGACGAGAGGCAGGCCCTGGGTGATTGCACTCCGCTATCTTGCTTTCGTCATCCTTTATTGAGACACCGACTCCTTCCTGTTTCCCCACCACACTGCAATCTTCTCCATGGCAACCAAATCATGAACAAAATATACACTTTCGAGTGAATAATACGGACACGCTATTCTACTCTTATTCTACTCCTGACCGGCTTTTAATTCCCTAGTTTACCACTCCAAATGAGCGTTGAGGTCTCAAGTTGACCTACACGGTTAAATTAAGTTCAGATGATTCAAATGAAATATAAAAAAGTATCTACCAAAACACGTGTGCCACCTCGCTTGATAAAAGTTACTACAGTAGGCGATTGAGGGTAAAACTCTAAGCTAACATGAAACCAAAATCTAACATTACTAAAATCATAAATTTTGAACAGATTTGACAGACATGGTTTTATAAGAAGCTGTAAATAAACCGGGTCAACCACACACTAACTGTCAATCATAATTGAAATTCAATTAATTTACCAAAAAAATCCTCATGCATAGAGCATCATGGGCACTGAATTTATGAGTTAATCAATCCATTGAAATTCACTTCCTGCACCAACTGAACTGAAATGGAACTGACCGCCAAACCCCCCCCACCCCCACCCCCCACCCCCCACCACCCACCACCAAACCCTGTCACAGCAAGTCCCCCTTGATTTCCTCCCCCCCCCCCCCCCACCCTCATTAAGGAACATGTATAGACATTCTTGCCCCTCTTTCGGTCTGAACACTTGCTGTCATCCTGTATGGATTACAGACCCCCCGAGAGGGTTCGGGGGCTGGAGCCCAGAGACAATGCCCCAAAAGCAGCAGGCCCCTGGCGGGATTAGCGGACGGCATTCTGCAGGGCTAGCGAGCGGGGTGTCACCCCCACGCCGCTACACCGGTGGTCCGGGACACCGTGTTCTAGTCTGGAGGCACAAGACCACCGGCATGCTAACCCCCCCCTCCCCCTCCCTCCTCACTACCACTACCACCACCAGGCCCCAAAAAACACCCTACAAGGGACCTGCTGTCAGTCAGAGCCAAAGAGCTTCAATCCCCTTCTAAGAGAGAGAGAGAGAGAGAGAGAAAGAGAGAGACACACACACACCTCACATCCCACTCCCTACTCTTCACTCTTAAACATCTTAGTTTTGGTCTCAAAAGTTAAAGTTAAAGAAAAGAATGAGTAAAAATACACAATCAAACTATGTCCCTTGTGTGTGGAGCATGCATATGGAACAGTGGTCATTACCCGTTGACACGCACAGATTTTAGTCCTGGGAAGCACTGAGTAGAAACAGGCTTTTCATAGCAGAGCGCATATTTTGGTCCTCAGAAGCACTGAGCTAAAACAGGCTTTGCAGTGCAGGGCAAAGGTTTTAGTCCTGAGAAGTACTGAACTGAAGTAGGCTTTTCATAGCAGAGCACAGATTTTGGTCCTCAGAAGCACAGCGCTGAAACAGGTTTTGCGGAGCAGGGACCACGTCTGAGGCTCAAATTCAGCTTTTCCTCGAAAGGAGCAGCCCGTCACTGCGAATGAAGTGGGACATTCAAAGGCCAAGAGAGAAAAGACTCCCAGCTGTGGTAGCATGTGTTTTGGATTAGTTTTATAACACACAAACAAAGACACACACCTACCCTCAAACCCACCCACCCACCCACTCACACACACAAACAAATACACACGCACATGCACGTGAACACACACAAACAAACAAACACACATAGGCATCTGTACACACACACACACACACACACACACAGTATATCATGGCAAACCTTTGCACTTTAAATGGCTTAAACAGGTACATTATTACAAGTTAATATGGGACATCTCAACACTGAAATATATTAATTAAGTCATAAATGGGCAGCAAATAAAGACGCACTCAAAAAAAAAATAAAAAAAATAAGGTTCTCAACACCTGCAGTGATAAGCTCAGGGACACGGCGGCCTGTAATTGGGAGACTGTGTCCCTGGGCCCTGGGGGGGGGGGGGGGGGGGGGGGTGGAGGGGGAATGAGAGGGCAGAGAGGGGTGGATTTAAATACCTCTCAGCCTTTCATTTTAACACGCCGGTATCCTCCGACCGCCCTTTCATCTCTCTCTCTCCTCCACACAGCCGGCCCCAATATGCGCGTCCCACAATCCCCCTCTGCTCAGGAAATACATGCCAGCTTGGATATCTCTCCACTCTACAGGGGTCTGAGGTGGTGGGGTGGGGGGGGGGGGGGGGTTCAACTCCATTTATAATTCTGTCAATTCAGGAAATGAAATGAAATTCAGTTTGTTCAATCCTAGGGAGTATCTCCCAATAGAATATTCAGACCAATTTTTTTTCCAAATTCCTATTTCATTGCACTGAAATGAATCCCTCTTCAGATGTAGAGGTAATTTTTTCATAGTTCAAATTCAGTTCAATTCATTCAACAGAAAACCTCCCCCAAAACAATATATTAAGACTTTTTAATTCACATCTCCTCTCACAGGGACGTTGGTTTCGATCTAACGTTTGAACCATCAGTGGCGGGAACATCGCCGCGGTAATCATGGTGACTCATAACCACGGAGTTGCAGACTCAAATCCCAAACTAAGCATAGCTGTTGTACGCTTGAGCTAGGTACTTAAACGTAGCGTTGCATTACTTTACACTGTATTCATTTTGAACACGGCACCATCCAGAGCAGCTTATAATGCTAAGGAACTTAAGTGCACCCACTTCAGTTATATGAGGCTAACCACACTGTTAAACCAGAGACAGTATGTCAACATTGGAGAAGCACTAATCCTGGTTAACTACACCAACATAGAACCATAAAGCCATCATTATGAACAAGTATAAGACGACGAGAGGTATTTCCAACAGTAATACTAAAGCCAAACTACACACTGTGAGTCAAGCGTTTAAAATTGTATGGATGAGTGCACCTTTCAAGCGCAGCAATACATTTAATCTACCTTACCAGCAATGCACTGTGAACACACCATGCCAGGAAGTTATCAGGATTTCTGGAACAAACCTGCCATTTTACATGTTTTGCGTCTATTATGCTATTTGTTAACACTCTGAAATACAAGCACGTGCAGCTTAAACTATACTTAGATAATTCCACACAAGAACACCAAACGCATATTTTTAACACTGAAGACTGAAGAGGTGAAAATGTACGCACAGGAAAAAAAAAAAAAAAACAGAAAAAACAAACCTCTCATTTAAACGTGTGTTTGAGTAAAGGCCTGACCACAGAGATGGGAAACGGCTGAGAATGTGACCCGTTAATTTCGCACTAATGACAGCCCTGAAGCTCGACAGGAACAGCGAAGAGGCCCCGTCAGCTCGGCATTGCATCAGCCGCCGCCGCGTTGCCATGGAAACGAGCACGTCGAGCGCGCGGCGTCCAAAAGTGACCAGTCAACAACAAGCAACTCAGGTATCAGCCCTACTCATAACAGAGAGGGCCAATCATAACTGGAACTGTGCAATTAATCTGTAAATAAACAGACAATTTTCCAGCAATGAACTCTGAGCAATGCAGTGCTGAAATAGTGCAACAGGGCTAAAGCTTTCCTATTCTACATGGCTTATTGGTCAACATGGGCTGAAAACACAACTTCCTGAATGCACATATAGCTTGGAATGAACCCACACTGATATAAGCACTATTGATTGATCTTGCTTTGAAACACTTTACTCTGTAAAAACCAGTAAAATTGGGGAAAAAAATAATATTGCCAATCACTGGGAATTTTCATCAAAACATGTTATTAAGTAAAATGCAATAATCATTTTAAAAATAAGCAAATACCGGAAAATAACGATCCGTAATCCGCAGAACTTGCTGGCGTCTGAAGGGTTAAAATATTTGAAATGAACAACCTGACCCTGGTCTGATTATTGGTCTTTTTTCCTCCTCCAGAGATATTTGATAAGGAACCCCAGTGACTTATAGCCAGTCTGCATTATTATAAAAATGAAAACCACATGCAAACCCATGTGCAAAAGACATGCAGTGTATGTCAAAGCTTCACATAGGACCGGACTAAAATGCCACTTTCAGAATGCAAAAACAGCAATGAATTAGTTCATCAGAATCTATCAATAATCTGAGTACAATAAGTTTTGCATAATTTGACAGACATCTAGAGCGGAGCCACAAACATGGGGGGCTGCTACGATCTATAGGTGAACAAACTACGGGAAAACCTAGGCCTGGAATGACCCTCAGCCAATCAAATCGCACGACTAGCTCGACCTGACGTGAACCAGAGGCCGAGAGCAAGTGAGAAACGTCTGAAAATACCACAGGACCGACCTCACCTGAAATAAAGCACAGCCAGAGGCCAGGGAGGAAACAGGTCTGGCGGTGAGCTACGTCCAATGACAACTGCAGGACCAAACTGACCTGAAATGAACCACGTATCAGAGGGGCCAGGAGAGAAAACCAGGTCGGGAACGAACCACAGCCAAACAGACAGCAGGGGCACCAGTACCGGAATGTCCTTCAGCAAGAAAATCGTCTTTTGAAATTCCACAAAACTCCCGTCTGTAATTGGCTGAAACCAGACCAATTAGAGGTAACCGAACACCATTCCGGAGGCTGCTCTGGACACTGTATGGGGCCTTACTTCAAGAGAGAGCAGTGTACCGTCAGCAGTCAAGGCTTCCATGAACGCCCAACTGTTTTTCAGGTTATTTTGAACAAAGCACTTCTTACTTTAGTTCTTTTTACAAATCATTTGTGATGGTTTTTTTTTTTTAGTTCTACGTCTCTAATCTCCAATAAAAATAAAATAAATAATTAATAAAAGTGAGCATTAAACATAAATACATGACAAAACTATATAAATTAATTTTACATTCATTTCAATTGGCTGAAATAAATAATTCAAAAGCTAAAAATGATAACATTTAATTAATTAATTAATTTTTTAACAAAAGATACTGCACATATACTTTGCATTTCCCAGGTCTTCTGCAGCTCCACTACATGGGCCATTTCAGATTTTGCAACGCTCTACACTTCCTACCACCAACGCAGGCCTCCGACAATACCCGCTCTTAGAAAACACGTCTTCCCACAAGCCAACGAATGCCAAAACAGGCGACCTTTTTTTTTTTTTTTCCTGGGGGGTGACCATAGCAGGCCCGGGGGATGAAAGAGGCAAGATTCATCATGCTTGGCGTTCCCCAAACCATCAGAGAGCTTTTGAAGAGCGGTGCAGGAGGAGGAGGAGGAGCAGGAGGAAGAGGGCAGCGGCGGTATTTATAGACAACAAGCGATGGGCTGCCCTCGTTAGCCCACGGCCCACTGGGCCAGATGACAGGAAGACCGACCCGGTCATGTGACAGGATTACTAACTGCAGCACACTGCGTGGGGACTGGTTAACAGAGGACAACACCCTGACCAATAGAGGCCCACCGAACTCAGAACCCCATACAACCAATGCAGAGTGGGGGGGAGGGGATTCATTTTCCCCCTCATGTTATTTATGGGGAAAGCACAATAATATATTACGTTCACAAATGATTCTGATTCGTTTTTTAACAATTCCTCCTAAAACTGCTAAAATAAGATGCTTGTAGTTGTATGTTCAATACTCTAATCAGCCTGATCTAGGATCAGTCTCTTGCTCAGTGAGTTCTTAAGGACTACTCCTAAAAATGCCCCGAAGGGAGAGGGGAGGGAGAGAGGAGGGGGTGAGAAGGAGAGAGGGACTAAAGTGAACCAAAAAAAAAGTCTAAAAGCCACTCAGGAATTCTTTAGGGACTTTTTTTTCCCCCCTTTTTGATGGAGCACATCGAGGCAAATATTTACAAGAGATGAAGTTAGCTTTTTATGGCCTGAAATTACACAGCGGGCCGAGGCTAATGAGAGATTCATGGAGGGCACTTAGAAAACGGGGCAGGGGGGGCAGCCAAAACAATGGCTGGCTGCAGTTTTCCCCCAAAAACTCACTTCACGGGGGCTAGCTCGGGGGGAAAGCCGCCCCACAGAAGTGCTTTAATCAGCCAAAAAGAAGAAAAACAGTCCTCGTTTCTCCCCGTGTGTCCCAAAACCGTCACCTGCCTGCCTGCCTGCCTGGACCAGGCATCCCACGACTCATGGTGTAGTCCCCAAGGAGAGCTCCAAATCAATTAGAAACCACCGCAGCTCCGAACACACACACGGGTGCACACACACGAACCCCCACACACACACATGCTCAATACACACACAGAAGTACACACAAACACACACGTATGCGTGCACATGCATACATACAGACACACAAACACATGCAAGCACACGCACACACGCACTCATACATACCCACACAAGCACACACACACAAACACACACACACACTGTCCAGGATAATGAACAAAAACCAAGGGGGGAAAAAAACAGCCCCTGAGAAGCTATAGAGATCCCCAATTAAAGCAACCCGCTCTCGTAGCCTACCCACATGAAAGAGCTCTGCTGAAGCAGGTGAACAGCCCCCCCCCCCCCCATCCCCCCATCCCCCATCAGCTTCCTCCACATCAAAGACCTGTGTCAAGATGACATGAAGCACTCTACACTAAAAACAAAGGTGGCACATAGCGGGGGGAAAAAACGTCCTTGTGCATTTGAACGACGCGGCTGAGAGAGAGTAGCGGCTGACTTGAGAAACGCTACACTCCTCAGGCTGAGGACCCCCCTCCACCACAGCCCCTCGAGGAGATTGAGGACAACTTCAACCGGACATTCCTCCATTTTATTTTTTTGCTGTCACGCGTTTTTCATAAGACAGCTGATGCAGAGTCCCAACCTTTGGGATTTCTGATTACGCGGCTTTAGTCTAAAAATCTATAACAAGGTTCGGATAGCAGATTCCCATTGAAACTTTTTACTTTTTGAAGGCCGTGATTTGGGGCGGCTTTGTGTACAGTAGGTGCTAGAGATTAATAATGAATATGATTTTAGGGTTCTTGTCTTGCCAAGGTATTTGACCACCCATGTTCCACAGTTAATCTATTACCGTCATACTTTTTTAAAAATCACTTTGTGTTCTGTGGACCTCATCTTCCAATCTCAGTGCTTTAGCACTAAGTTTAAACACTGAAAAATGCTGTTTAAGCAACTGTGACCTGAACATTTTCTTGTTTCTCTGGTTGTCATCAAGTGGCAGAAGGTAGTCATAGCAACACAGCAGGCAAGACCACACAAACAGTTTGCCTTCAGGATTTGAGGAATCTCCCACGATTAATGGAAGGCTGCCATACTGAAACACTGAAAATGGTGTCAAACAACCTGGAGCGAGTCCCTGTACAGGTTCAAAAGGGACTCATCCATTACACACAGTCTGCACTTCATTATTAAATGTGTGGAAATTCAACCTTCAGAAAACACGCAACACTGGTAGGATGGAGAGGTTAAAAGATCGCAAACTAGTATCTCGCATTCAAACAGAAAAACAAACACATACACACACACCCAAAATTCCAAATACAGACGCACGCATGCACGCACGCATGCACACACACGCTTGCACACGCTGAAATACACAACCACACACACAGACGCACACACACACACATTAAAAATTCCACATACAGACACACGCATGCACACACCCTTGCACACACTGCAAAAGACACGCATACACACACACACACACACACACACACACGCGCGCGCACTGAAACAGACACACACACACACACACACACACACACGGAGAGCGAGGATGCGGGCAGGAGAGGGTTAAGCGTGTGAATACTCAGGGCCTTTGTGAGAGACTGCGAGTCCCAGCCTTCAGCTCCATTACCTTCTCACCGCTGACCCACTCACCCGCATTTTAAAGAGGTTCGAGGTCACGGGTTCAGAACAAGGTGACTGGACTGTGAAGGGCGAGCGGGGATCCCCTTACAAACCCCAATCTGCATCTCCCTCTCTCTCTCTCTCTCTGTCTAAGACCGTTTCCCCCAGTGCAGAACTCAACACACCGCCTCAGCTAAACCCCTCAACACTGAGAGACGGGCGTAGGATGAAAGAGAACAACAGCCTTAGGTTTATATCTTGTTATGGCCAAGAATTACAAGCAATTATGTTACGCAATTTTATCACTTATTTTTTAACTCCACAACAAGCGCACACACTACACAATAGGCTCTCCTCACACAGATTATGTAGTAAGAAGTATGCTTCGGTCAGTTCTTTTCTTGTATCCACAAAAGTGCAGTTTAGTCTATATTTTGAACGGCATCACAATTCTAGAAGTAACTGTCAGAATGCAGGCCACGGACCATAGAATAACCTTTAAGAAGGCTTTATTAAGAATTTTTATTTTTTTAATTTTAAAAATGAAATACTGTGAGAGAGTGAGTGTGTAAGCATGAGTGTGTGACGTTTAAATGTGTCCTACCATTCCATGTCCGCAGTCAGTCCCGTCAGCAAGGGGCATGTGTTGCGTGCGACACCCTTTATGTTCCCCCTCGGCGCTCGTGCACCACAAGCGCTTGCACTGTTTCTGTCAGGAAGACAAAGAAGAGAAAAAATGTCAGCTTTTCATTTTTCTCCCCAAAATCAGGTGTTTTTTTTCAGGGCGGGGGTGGGGGTGATCACTCTTAGCACAACTCCACAACTCCCCCCCCCCCCTGCTGGAGTTGAACTCAACTGAACTAAATAAATCACAAAAACGAAAACCCAGAAAGTCCGCAGACGGACTTCTCTTTGCCAACTTGGCAGCTGCCGTTCAGCTGCTGCCCTGAAGTTCTGAACGTCCCGACCTCAAAAAAAAGAGGAACGATTGTACGTTGAAACGTGTCAGAGAAAGGCCCGGAAACATCCGAGCCCGCACATCCGCAGGGCACGCTTTCATCCCTCGCTTTCTCCGACGCGGTTGGAAACAGAAAAAGCACCGAGGCTTTCCGTCCGCGACTCCGCCGCCGCACGAACACGACGGCGAAATTAATTACCTCGGAACAGCCTGCTCTTAGAGGGTTTCGTACGGGCGGGGAGTCATTACAATATACACTGTGGGCCAATATAGAACACAAAAACACACACACACAAAAATAGACACACCATGGCAACTTCCAACGGACACGGCCTTGACACGTTTGCTTAGAGATGATCAAAAGGGTGGTTCAGATATTTAAAAAAAACTAAAATAAAAAGAAAACCAACTCTTTAAAAGGCCAGTTTTAGAACCTTTTGAGAAGAAACATTGCTTGTCGTGAATAGACAAGTTTAATAAGTCTGCTGACGACTGCCACAATTTCCAAGACCCAACACGTCGAACTCAGAGCTAAAGTAGAGACGAGAGCCGCTCAACCCAACTCATTTTTAATTGGCTGCTATGGAAACAGACATTTAATTTGTGAACTGTATTTTTGATATTGGCTGTGTTCTAGCCTTCACTCAGACACATTCTAGGGTACTGTCCTAATGTTCTAAAACATTCAAACTGAACAACCAAATTAAGGACAGAAGAACACGAGAATAGGCGATTTACCTACAAAGTAGTTTATTGCACTCACCATTTACGAACAAACTAGAGTTTCTAGTGCTTGCCATGTACCAGCAAACTAGAGAGTTTTTACCGCTGGCCATCTAACGCTTGCCATTTATCTACAAATTCAAAAAGGTCTAGCAGTGCATCAAGCCAGGACTTAAAACGCCAAAGGGTCTCCTGCTTCTACTACATGACCAGGCACAATTAAGGGCGCAGTCAGCCAGGCAGTCAGGAGATGAGAATGTGGTCAGAAGGTGTGGTGATTCTGGTGATTCACTGATGTGCACTCACCAGATCAGAGAAACCGAATCACCGTAATTGCTCGAAGCGAGAGCCTAGCCAAAGCTTCCTGATTGGTCGTGTAGGGAGGGGCGGAGACATGCCTCACCATGTACGGGCAGACCTGGGACCCGGGTCCAAACATGAGCTCGCACTGTCGGTTGGCGTTGTAAAGCTGGCCTGGTAGCTGGGTCGGGAGGTCATAGGTCCTGGCGGTGGGTTCATCCAATAGGCACTCTCCATATCCAGTGCTGAAATCACACGGATGAAGACACCCGAGGTCATCAGTTCATTTCTCAACTTCTCGATTTCTTAACCATTATACAACCTGAATGTCTCCAGAGACTTTTTTTTTCTTGGAAATAAGTCCTGTCATGATGGTTGTAATACATCAAGCCACAATATATATAAAACAATTATAAATGTACAATTTATGCCAACACATAGATAATGTAAATACAGTGACAGATATTCCTGAAATGAGTACTTTTAATGTTTATGAAGTCCAACAGCGATATCAGATTCTCCAGCTTCATTGACCATGGAACATCACAACTAAAAACCCTTCTGCTAATATCAGTTCTTAAACTTGGCACAGAAAAATCACACAACTGACTGGGAATCAAATATTTACATTTGGAGAACATCTGTGCAAAAAAAGGAGTACCAGGATATTCTTGAAGCTGGCCAAATACTTCAGAAAACATTGTGGGGGGAAAAACGGAAAACCTCAAAAGCTATTTAATTGGAATCAACATTCATCACTGCCCACTCAAACCACTCCTGCTCCACATGCGAACTTAGCCCTGCCCACTAGGGGGAGCCGAGTCAGATTTGGCAACAATAAATAACTACAAAACCACCTTATTATTTCAAAAATAAAACAGATGGTAAGATACAGGAGAGTGACTGTTAGCTTCAGCCCAAAAGAAAACCAGGTTCAGTAGTAGACTGGCATGACAATTATTAATCTGTTTTTGTCATGTGATGACAAGTTTGGCTCTTTTAAAATCCCCTCTAAAGCTGTAGTGTATTATCCTGATTCCAGTCCTTATCCCAGCTCTCCGTTTCTGCTCATCTCAGCATTAACTGACAACAGCACAAAAGAGGGTCATTAGTTATGATTATCATACATTTCCATTTTGTTTTTTATAGCGTAAATCAGACTCACTTCCTGTCACTTCCTCTGTCTAAGCTACGACGACAGGTGTTTTGTTTTTTTCCCTCCATAGTGAATGAAAAACCAATATGCAGACAAACACTGTTCACTGTTTCATTGTGGGTGGTCTGCGTTATGATTGTATAATGCCTCGGAAAGATCAGAATTAGCAAGCTACCAGAAGTCAACGTCCCTGGAAAACAAAAACAAAAAACCTTCAGAGTCTCGACTCTTGGCTCTCTGCTATGAGAGAGAGGCTGTGATTTTCAGCTGACCCTCCCCTAAAAAAAAAAAAAAAAAAGAAGCAAACTGTGGATTTGGATCGTGAAAGAATTTGCAAAATGCTGCAGGTTAATTATTTCAACAAGTCAGTGCTGTCAAGATTCAATGCATAATTGCATCTGGACCACACCTCAACTTAAGACACACACACACACACAAAAAAAAAAATAGCCTACAAAAGCAGTTTTTTAACAAAGCGTTTAGGAACACAATAAAACCCCATGGATTTGAACCCTTCTAAAACCAGAGAGGTCACAACAAAACACAGGAGAATGCCGTTCACCTGCACACAGGAGAAACTACAGCCGGAAGACAGACTTTTCTTTTCCCATTCACAGGGCGATAGGAAAAAACAACACGGTGTATGATGGGTAATTACGGGACATGTTGCTGCCGCTTTTACAATTTGTCCGTGCGTCAAGGCGAGCCACCTGCTTCACGCCAGCTGAGCTGACAACCCTAATAATTACCGTGGCTTACGTTTGGCCGCTAAAAACACCTTTCTTTCTCTTCTGCCCCAAATTGTAAGACGGCCTTTGTTTTCTGTGAAGATGTACCTTTAGCGCTCATTTTTCTCCCCCCTGTCTAATAAGGGGGGGGAAAAAGACAAACGTTGAAAGATGCGATACAGTCCGTCGCAGTGGGAATAAATCAAGAGACTTTGTTCATATTGAACCGTCTTTCAACAGCCTGCAATCAGCCAATCAGAGCAGGCCATACGTTATGGGTCTGTTATTAAAAACAGAACAGGAAGAAGAAAAAAATATTTTAAAAGAGTAACAATAAAAACATTGACTTTGTGATTGTCTTTTTTATTTTTTTAGCATGATAAAAGCAGTTCAACAATGAGGATTCTATACCCAGTCTTGGCAAGGAAACAAAATGTACACCTGGCTCCTAATGCAAAGGATACAGTCATAACATACAAAATGTTCAAGGTAACATGGCAGATTCATCATTTGGAAATTACATGAGGCAACAGAGCTCAAAAAGCAAATTTGCAAGATTAAATCTATAATAATCTCAGTTACAGATATAACGTTGCAACACAATTACTATAGCGACCTAGCAGCTAGCATTAAAAGTTTAAAAAAAAATTTTTATTCTATCTTCTTAAAACCTGGTAACATAACATAACAATTATATTGAACTGATTAGGGGGGTGAGGGGGGACTGGAAAAGAACCTCTGAACAAGAAACATTCAAACAGGACCTGAAAGTTTGAAAAGCCTTTGATTTGTAAAACGACTTGTGGTTAACTACATTCATAGAATGTAGAGAATATGCACTACAGTGTAAAATTACAGGCCTCGACAGAGGAGATTATGAGGCTGAAAAATGCAGGCAGACCACAGCTACTGAGTGTCAATTCTTACCTTTGTAATATTTACTGTACAAGTGCTGATATGCAAGGCTAAGGTCAAAATGCCAAAGAAACAAATTGTAACCTTTCAACTGAGAAATCGGACATAGAGCATCCATTTACCATATCAATGTGATGGCCAAAGAATCAGAATTCACTGAACTTGGGGTGAAGGGGGTTGGGGGGGTGGGGCGGTCAGCAGGATCCGATAGATGCTACATACATGTATTTACAATGTGATTATTTTAAACAAATTAAATTACATTTTTATCCATTTAAAAATAACTATAATTGCAGGAAACTGTGAGAGGGTGAAATTTAACATGTTTAAGCATAGCTCTCCTTGAGGGAGAAGCAGGGGGGCATTTTTAAGAAGCTAATCTTTACGTTTCCACGGGAACAGCCGATCAGCCGAAATCCCTTCCAATGTCCAAGTTGACAGGAAGGCGTTAAATCACTATGAGAGCTCTTCGAGGAGAACAGCCAGTCAAAACACAAACGCACTTGACCACGTAACCTTAAGAGTGGAGGGTGGATGGAAGTGTTGTTTTAATCAATGAGGCTCGTTGTCAGCCAAACAGACTGCAGAAGCCGCGGGCAGCCCTTTCAGCGTTCTCTCTCCCCAGAGTGGCACTACAAGACGAGTGCGTGCCCTTCGCCAGGGGATGTTTATAAATATTGGCATTGTCAGGCAAATCGGCTCCCATCCTTGGATGCCACGTGAAAGGTTAGCGCGCTCTCAGTTGACATTTTCTCAGCGTTCTCAGAGCTACGAGCTACGCGCATTAAATTAGCCGGCTAACGGCGGCCACCAATGGGTGTTCATCCCCCCGATATGTTTTATTTATTATCATTATTGTTATTATTTGGCTGTTTAAAAAAAACAAAACAAAAAAAACAACAAGAGTTGAGACACAGCGGCGGCAAATTTGCGTGCCGCCACCTAACCCTACATCTCGGTGAGGCGTTCGGAACAAACGGGTCCGGAGACGCTACTCGTCAACAACGCGCCCTTTTGTGGAAGGTTCACAATCGACAAAAGGGAGAGGGAAAGATCAAAGGGTCACGTCCAGGGAAAATCTAATTATAACTGACATTTCCCGTCTTAAATGGAAACCCAGCGCCGGAGCTGGTGGCCGCGGCCCTGCCTCCGGGCCCACTGAAAGGCCGGTTGCCCCAAGTTACCGATTTAACCAGGAAAGTATGCGGGCGGCCAAATGACTGTTTGTCTAGCATCTCAAGAGTCACTCTACTGGAGTGCAGCCGCGGAAGGAGAGGGAGAGGGAGGGAGAGAGAGAGAAGGAGGGAGGAGAGAGAGAAAGAGAGAGAGAGGGAAGAGAGAGAAAGAGAGAGAGGGGGGAGAGAAAGAGAGTGCAAGGGAGAGGGAGAAGGGGGGAAAGAGAGAGAGAATGGCCAGTCAAGTCACCAAAAGGCGGTTATACTCTTAAAACAGGAAGCGAAAAAAAAAAGCCAATGGCAAGAGGATCACAGCTTTTGCTCGAATGCAGACAGACAGCCAACAGCAGTCAGTTAAAAACAGCAGAGTGACGAATGACATTACAAGCAAATTCAATAAATAGACTACCAAAATAGATATTTTGGCTTGTTTTCTCTCTTTTTATAAATAACAAAATAACTTGATTGGGTCACTGTCATTTCCACAGAGTGTAGTTTTGGATCGCAAAGACAATAGAGTGCACAAAGACACCTACTCGAGAAACTCAGTGATGTACTTGCGACTGCATTTGGACCAGGACCAGGGGCTGGTGTCGTAGTTGAGCGTGGGCGCCATGACGTGGTACTGGTGCTTCATCCCCGCCTCCTTGCACTTCTGGTTGTCATCGTGAGGCATGTTGAACCTGCAGCAGGAACGTGCACACACACACACACACACACACAGACACACACACACACACACAGACACACACGCACACGCACACACACACACACACACACAGACACACAGACACACACACACACACACACACAGACACACACGCACACGCAGACACACACAGGCACACGCACACACACACTTTAGCACAAGATGGCTAAGCTCTCACTGCAGAGAAAAACACAGAGTCCCAACGGAAACTTGGGCAGGATCGGGACACAAAATGGCCAGCCCCCCCCGGTATGGGGCCTACCCCACAGGGGCCAGAGTGGCCTAATTGCCTGGCCTGAACCCGGACACTCTGGGGCTGTATAATGAGGCCGTGACGCAGCGTGAACAGGAGGCAGGGAGCGGGGGGATCGCAGCGGTCCCGTTCTGTCCCGTCTGTGGGCTGGGAGAGGCACGGCGTTGCCGTGACGCGCGTTAATTAACGGCGTTAAGGCACAGCTGACAGCCGTTCGACACCGGAAGGACCGTGACCCTTAAGCTGGCAGTGCAGTTTGCTAACTTCAGACCACCAAAAATGAATGAATTTTCTAATGAACGTAACCAAACAACCCCCCCCCCCACCCCCCATCTCCCCATCGACCAAATGTTGGTCATAATCACTGTTGCCTGAAGAACTTGTGGGATGCTAACTTCAGGGAGCTAATCCCCACTGTCAGGCATGGGGGGGGGGGGAATACAGAAATACACACATTCTTACACTACGCTAATGTATGATCTCTCCGCTATCACGACAATCCACAAACTCCGGATTACCACCGAGCCCCAGATCACGCATCAGCGTTTTACGCTGACAGATTTACGGCACACCCAACCGCTTTCGTCAGCAGAACTGCCCAGATGTCACGGAAGCCAGTTCTTCATCGCTCGTCAGCCCAAAGGAGCCAGCCGCACAAATTTCGCTTTTATTTTCGCTCCAGATGCTGTCAAGACAAATTAAATAGCGGTGTATTCACAGATCATTACATCAGTTTGGGATTAAACTTCTTAGCGCTAGAGATTCATAGCCCTCGTCATTACTCAAACTGCGACAATTTCACATGATAGCGCAAAAGAGTTCATTGAGGCAGCAATACAAAAATTTTTAACTGCAAGTCCAACAATCCTTAGTGTTGAACAGCGAGCAATATTTAACCATATGCTGGCACGGAAGAGAGAGATCGACTCGGCACTGTGCCAAACCAGGGGACTAGGCATGGTGCGGGTGTGGTTGTACTGGGCATTTAGATAAAGCTGCTTTTTTCCTGTTAAGCAGTTTATTGAGTTGGATACTGCAGGGGGAATTTATGCACCTTCAGATTTAAAAAAATAAAACGGACATTTCTGAACTCTGTCAACTCTGTCATTCAGATTCATGAAATTCATGTTCAGCATGCCAAATAAAACAGCAGTGGAAAAAAGACTGACACTCATTTGGAATGGGCAGAAGATTAAGATTGTCCAAATTTGAGTGTCCAGGAAATGCCTTACATTCTCCCATCTATAGAGACTCCATTTAAAAGTCTTTTTCCTTTGGCTTAAAATTAGCGAGAAACAGTCCAATGAATATTTGCTGCATACATCAGCCAAATACTGAGTTGGCGGAGCAGCATAAGGACCATTAACGGTGTGATTTATAGCATCGTGTGCTGGGCTGCTATGGGGGTTTGGAGGTGGGAGGACGTTTACCTGGTTGCTGGGAAGCTGGGGATGAAACAGGGGTGCCTGTTCACTGTGCTGGTTTATTATTGCGCATTATCGGACTATAGCAGGGATCTGAAACTCCAGTGCTGGAGGGCTGCAGCGTCAGCAGATTTTCTTATTCCCGTCAATCAAGCTGCAGTCAATTTTGGCTTTGAAAGCACTTAGCCTAATTGCTAAAAACATTACAAGAAACCCGCAGACACTGTGACCCTCCAGGGCTGGAGTACGAGATCTCTAGCCCATACAACAACAGCTGTCATATAAAATGAGAGCAAAGAATGTTATAAGCTCCACATAATACTACTGATAAGAGTTAATAAAAGAGGTTAGGCCCAAGAAGTAAGAAGGGTTATATCACTGTACGGTACTGCAATTCACCAGCAGACTGACTAGCAAATAGCACAAAGCGTTCATTGGCTAGACAGTTTATGAATACGCAGATTACAATCCCCCATTTGTAAAAGGTAAAAAAAAATAAATAAATAAATAAAATTGACTGTTGGATATTTCTTGTCTGAACTCTTGTCTTAATTTCACTGCCAGCGGTCAAATGGGCAGCGAGGGAGTACCCTTGGGGGTTCATGGGTAAGCGAGAGAGAGAGAGAGAGAAGTGGAGGAATGTTTCTCGGAGTTCTGAGGGGGATGAGAATAATTGCCATTCTTGTCTCCCCACCAAAAATCCCTTTTTTCTTTTCTTTTCGCTCGTTCCCTTCACGGAGGGCAGGCACGGCCGCGACAAGTGCGTCAAAACGAGAGGCTGCCGATCCCGTAGCGAATGAGAGAGCTGATTGTTCCCCTCCACACCCCAAACCCCCCCACCCCCCAAAAAAAGCCCTTTCACCACGCACCGATTTGGCCATCTGTCAACAAAGCTGGCATTCACACGGTTTCTCTCTCCGAACTCGCTGCCCTCTACATGTGCTATCTGGTGTTTTACCATGTTTTTGTAAACTGCCCTGCTGAGAAACGGGTAACAGGCCTGTTATTACATGGTAATTACAGAGTAATGCACATGTTATAACACAGAACATCGGCCTGAAAGGACTGTCTGCCGGGAGTGTGTGAAATTAAGACTAGGTGAAAATTTCAACAGGGAAACAGATAACAGCACTTGAGACCCCACCCCTAAAATTCTGTCCCTGTTTATACATTGTCGGGATAAACGACACATTTCAAATTCATTATCACTATACGGGTAGAAAATGGAGGTACACAGTGGGAACCAAAAGTCCTGGTTGTTTTCATTATTTATCAAGGAATAATGCAATTATGATACTCCAATTACACTTCTTATTCACTGCTAGTGCTCTTACATTGTAAAACCCTACACATTTTTTTATTTTTATTAAATAAAAATGTATTCTTGGATAAAACATATAAACAGTTTTAGCCCTTGATAAATAATTAAAGCATTCATGTGTTTTCATGTCCTTTCGTGTCCTCAAGACTCTTGGTGTCCGCTACATACGATTGGTTATTTTCTCCTTGCTTTCCATCCAATGGGCTGAGCAAACAGCTTATAAGAATTAGAATTCTCAGAATTAATTCCAACGTTGTAGAATTCAAATGCAACTAAGCGTTCTGCACGGAAAGGTTGGAATGCTTCCACGGCACTCTGGCCTAGAAAAGCTCTGAGTCAGAACCCGTAGCCACGGGAACCTGGAAGCGAGCGACCCGTAATCCACAGGGTTAACTCCCGCTAAGCGCTGCGCCGCGGTACGACCCGGTATTAAAAACCTGCTTCTTATTAAGGCTTTGGGCCTTCATTGTGCGGTGCACCTGCGTTCGCTCCGGGACCCAGGATAAGGAGGCTTTTGTGTGCTGGGGGGGGGGGGGGGGGGGGGGAGGGGGAGTCGGAGAGCGCCAGGGGTCTTGGGAGGTACTTACACGTGGCCGAGTTCGTGGGCAATGGTGAACGAGGCGCTCAGTCCGTTCTCCTCGCTGATGGAGCAACTCCGGTACGGGTCGCACATAGTGCCCAGCTCCGCCAGGCCTGGGGAGGGAGGGGTCACCGGAACAAGGCCGTTAGAGAGGCGGATAAACTCTTATTGAAAAGAATTAAGCCAACAAACAGCGACCAGCTGCGTCCCACCACAGATTCTAACCACCTGCTAGAGACTCAGCTTCAATGTTCCTTCTGTCCTCTCTGCTTCTTAACTACAGCTGGTTTGTGATTGATAACAGGAGTTTTTGGTGCTTTATGGCATTGAAAGCCTCCATTGCCCATGAATGAAGTCAAAGAATGAATGCTTCAGTTACCGCTTCAGTGGTAGGAAGAGCTAAACTTCAATGTTATGAATATGGAATTGAGTATCTGGTCGGTCTATATAATTCAGTGGGGGGGGAACATTAGGACCGATAGCCTCCTTAAAACATTGACGCGTACAAACAGTAGCATATAAAGCCTCACAATTGCCCAAACACTACCTCAAATTAAACAGTCCACGTGTTCCTTCCCTCCTCTCTGCATGGCAGAAACAGGAGGTTTGGGTTGTTAGCAGGGGTTTGGGGTCTATATTACAGTTCGGACCATTAACTGTCCCATAATGAAGTTCCAGATGATGTTTCAAATTGGAATGCTTCAGCTTTAACAAGAGGGAGGCAGAACTTGGGAATACGGAGCTCAGCATCTGGTGGGTCTATAGAATCTGCACATTCACTTTGTCCTTTGCTCCCCTTTCTCTCAACACTTTAAATCCGGAGCAGCATCAGCTGTCAGATCCTCATAAACTCAGGCCTGGATTCATCCTTATCAGACCTTTGTCCTTATCTCTGACTTTCAAAGGCAATACTTTTTTTTTTTCGTCTTTACCAGAACAGCGCAGCAAGTCCAGCAATCCACTACGAGTAACTCCATAAGCTGTACTTGTGAAGGAAAAAAGCATTTTCCTGTATTTGCATCCAGGTCTGAATTAGCAGAGTAGTCAGCATTTAGACTTTTATAGACAGACAGAAAGAGCTGAGCAACTAGAAAAGCAATAAAATAAATTGATGGTTTTAGTTACTTTTTTAATAGTGATTAATCTTACCCAATGTGTCACATTTGTCTTTTGCCCTGCAGATATCTTCCCTATAAGGACAAAAAGAAACACAATGTTTTTCCCTGTATTATGACCAGACAGAAAAAGTCTCTTACAGACTAGGGTCAGGGTCTTCACTGAAATGCGACGATTCCTTTACTGACAATTTAATTATTACTGACAATTCTATAAGAGCCATCTGTCTTCAGTTACATAAAGAATAAAACCAAATCATGTGACTGCATGCTGTATTGGTTAGTAACATATAGATGAAAAGTCTAAACTATCAAGAGTATTTTCAAATTTCACTGCCATCTAAACATTTAAAGTGTTTCAGATACATTTATTTGAAGTCTGGTCTATACTTAATGGTAATGTAAATGCAAAAAAAAACCATGGCAATGCCAATTTCTCTCTGGATTACAGACTGGGGCTCTCAATAATGCACTTAGTGAGACTAAAAATTAATGTTTGCCGGGGTCAAAGGTCAGGAACCTGGTGATGAGGAGGGCCGTGTCGTGGTGGGAGGGGTGGCTGTCGTCCGGGAAGTTCTGCCTCTGTTGCCAAACGCAGAAGTTGTGCAGTGTGGTAGCAGCATTGAAAGAGACCGAAGGTCCTTCCTGTGACGGAGACAAGAGGAGGTCTCATCAGCCACAACAGGGGGGGTTGCCAGTTCGAATCACCTGACTGTTACCAGAACGATTTGGCTATAGAGAATTTCAGACACACCTGGAAAGCAATGGACATTTTTTTTATGCACCAGTAAAACCAGTAAGGTTAAAATATTATTTGTCATTTCTAGGGGTATAGTGGGGTAACAGGCCACATACTTCCAGTGCTAGGCAACCTTCAGAACAATGTGGTAATACAGTAATCAAATATTCTTGCACATTCCTACTTAATTAATCAGTCAAAAACTACCACTCATGGATTATGGGAAACACAAAGATACCTACAGGCAGCTTTTCTGAATTAGACAGAGCTGCAATAACATGGTTTTCTTACCTGTTCGTTGTGGATGACAATTAATTTCACGATCATGATATTTATCAGGTTCCCTACGCTGGGGTCTCGATAAACTGCAGCAACCTGCAAAAAATAACAGAGAAGAAATGCCCAACTCAACAAAACACTCAACAAACACTATGGCTCTAAGAACATGAATAAACAGGAACAGGAATAAAGAATCTATAAGTACCATAAAACATTAAAGAGTTTAAAAAATGAATAGAAAGTCATTTTCAAGTATCAAATTGCACCAAATATATTCATACATTTATGAATGGGGATTTCCCGGCATGGAAACACTTTAAACATTTAGTTCAGGATATCGAGCCGCCAGAATTCCCCATACTCGCTATATTTAACATCCTTCAGAAGTCGGATATGCCCCCCATACTGATTTGCTTTGACAGGTGAGATTTTGGGGGAGGCTTCCAATGGCCAAAACCGCCACCCTTCGGTAGGAAGCTAAAACAGCTTCAGATTTCCCCCCGGATCTTCCTGGTCACCCTGGGCCTGAGGCAATTTCAACCCCCTTACGGAAAGCCATTAGCCCTCTATAAACATTTAACCTGTCACTCCCCTCAGCGGAAACACAAACCCCCCCGGGGGGGGGGGGGGGGGGGGGGGGGGGGGGGGCAAGAGAGTGGACAGAGAGAGCAAGAGACAGAAAGAGAGAAAGAGCAAGGGAGAGACAGTAAGAGGGCAGAGGGAAGGAGAGAGAGAGAGCGTGAGAGAGAGCCAGAGAAAGACAGTGAGAAAGACAGACAGTAAGAGGGCAAAGAGAAGGAAAGAGAGAAAACAACACTGAGGGCAAGAGAGGAAGACACAGTGAGTGAATTAAAGGTAGGAAAAGATAAAGAGCAGAGAGGAAGAGTGAGAGGGGAGAGAGAGAGAGTGATATCCCTGCCCCAGAAGGACTACAGGGAAAAAGCTCACATAGCTATCATGCAACTGTTGTTTCAACAGCTATACATTAAGCATTTGTCAAAAAAATATGCCATCACATTTCACACTGAAAAGTAATGACCTGCCTGGACTGAAAGATCCTTTCAGTTTTCAAATAACAGTCATTCAGCTTTTATTAACAATATATTTTCCTCGTTAAAATACATCTTTATTGAAATCAGCACATGATTTTTTTTCAACAGAAAACTTTTAACAGCATCGTAAAGGCCTCTTTGCCATGTCGAGCTGGTGAAATCTGTCACATTGGCGGCGCTTGGGCCTCAAGAGCGAGACCAACGTGTCTCCTACGGCTGATTTAACTACGCTGCACTTCGGCCATAAACCCGAGCATCACCCCCGCAGGTGTGTACTCCTAACAAAATAAGGCTGTAAATTACTGAGGCCCCGACTTCAGTCAGTGCGCCCCCTTATCATGTGAATCCAAGGACCGCGCTGGTACTGAGGCAGTCTGAATTCAACGCGCTGGGGCCTTACACACGTTTTTTTTTTTTTTTAAACCTCAGTAACCACAGTCAGATGTTTTCCGCGTTTTTCCGCGAAAGGACAGAATTATCGCCGACGTCACTTTTTCTCAGTGACACCCATTCGGACTCTCGGAGGAAAGTAAAATGAGTCGGTAAGACGGAAAGCGAGACGTGTCAGACGCGCTGATTGAATCCAGGCCAAGGTCTCTAACCGTGGTTATGTGAAACAGAGCCAACTTAGGTGTGTCCTAATTAACAAGCCATGTTTAAAAAAATACAGTGAAAACAGCCTATTCTCCAGCCAAAATCAAATTCAACCATAGATGTGTGTGTGTGTGTGTGTGTGCGTGAGCATGTGAGTGTGTATAATTATCCTGTGATGTAATTATTTGTTATAGGTAGTCGTAAAAATGTCAGCATGGAGTTACGGCTTTCCCATGTTCCAAAAGAGAGTGCTGCTCAACTGAACCCGGTAATGCACCACTACCGTGACCACATCTGCAGGAAGGAACACATCTCGCAGCCAGAGCGCTTTACGGGTACTGTTAAACATTCAACGCAAGGTCAGCACATCTACCTTTGTGTGGGTGGAACTCTCTGACTGAGGCCACAGGTATGTTAAACCTGAACCACCCTAATTAGAGATGTGCATTTTAAAACTCTTCTCACCTAGGATACTCTTCACAAATGTGCTGTATCAAGGAAAGTGCCATAAATTGCCTAGCAACTAGAGGCATGCTTTCCCAATACACATCTCTTATGACCTTTGACCTCAGTGACTGGTTACTTTAAAGAAACTATTTTACTGACTAATCTATGCAGACAACTTGATTGGATTTTATTGGACAGCAAGTGAATGGTTTTACTAGGTTTCTCAGGGGAAAGTTGTGTAGTAAAACATACAGAGAGACAGACCCACAGGCCCGCGTTACGTTTAAAGAAGGTACAGGTACAGGTAGTTTCACACAAAAAAACACACTCCTTGGCAATTGCACAAATCCCACAGTTGTCAGTTCTTACACTGACTACGAGTTTCCTTTATGAAAGGTAACTTTCATTCTTGTGCATACCTCCAGTCTCTCCTAAACTAGTACAGTTTTCTGTGAATCAAAAAAGGTCGCAACAAATATCCAGATGCAGAGACTAGTAATTCAGTTAAAAAAAGAGAAAGTTTTATAAGTCAAAATACAGTAATTGATAGCTGTAACAGTAGTTGCAATATCACAAGAAAGGTACAAAAGAGTTTTAATAAGTTTTAAAAAATAATATTTTACTTACTACTGACATGATTGTTAGGATGTAGTGTTCTAAGTTATGTCCGTGGTGTCTGACCATTTTCGCATCAGCAGTCACCATCAGTTCGACAAATCGGGGGTAGGACAGAAACCTCTTCTGTCTGGAGTGCGACTGGTTTCGCCCGTGTAGAGAATGCAGCCCTGGATGATGCGTTTCAATGGTTTCTTGAATGGAGCGCAATTCTTCTCCGACATTTCCGTTGCTCTGAAGAACAAACTCACTTTTCAAAGGTTTATCTGCGAAGGTAAAGAAAACAACATTACATGATGCACATTTGCAAAAGAGAGACACAACCACTGAGAGCAACCTTAAAAAATCCACTGGAAAAAAATATGTTTAATACCTTGCAGTTAATATTTCCGAAGTTACAGCTATTACTGCAAAATCTACAGTAACTAATACAAGTCTTTGAAACAAAAAAAAGTCAGCAGCCAGCTTGCTCTAGCAAGGCTTTTGAAATTTTCCAAAGCTGTGGGGACAGACCCTTTAAAGTCAGGTCAGCTGAACAGCGGTGCATGCCTGAATGCAATATACACAAACACACCAAAGCCACACAACCAGAGAAGCTTCTTTGGAACCTCATCCCTCATCTGCAGAGTGCATCTGAGGGCATGTACACAAAGTGTGGACGCCAGCGTCGAGCGGTTTAAAATGCCTATTGGAAATCCCACAGTGCTCTTAACGCAGACAGGATATTATACAAAGAGAAGCATTGCATACAAAACGCAGTTTGTAAACAGTTTACAGTTTTGGACTCCGTTTAAAGTCGAACGTCGCGAAGCAAAGCCCCCTCCCACTAGCGATCAGTCACAAAAAAAAAAAAACACATGCAGCTGAGGACGGTCAAGGATTAACGGTGAATGTGAACAAGCCGTACGACAGAAAAATAACATAAATGAAAATTTGGATCTATTCACTCGGTGTGACCCGTAGATGAGAGGAGACTCACGCCCGCACGCACTATGTGTCTCAACACTTCGCACCGTGAGCGGAAAGATTCTTTCCACATGACGACAAGACAACAGAAGAGAGGAAATTAGCCCAAGGGTGAGAGGTAGGACTTCATTACCTGTGTTCACCTTTGTGGCAAGTGCAGTTTTTTTGTTTTGTTTTGTTTTTTTGCCGGGATTATTCCGCATACTTTCCACTGTGCAGAAAATCCAGTCCGAACCCGAACGCAGAGGTTGAACGTTCAGTAAACTAGCGAGGAAAAAGGTGAGTTGGGCGATGCAGGTGAGATGCAGTTTTAGCACAAATGTTCTTGTTCATGAAACTTCATTATATAGCTGAACAGAGTTGCATCTACCTCACCCAAACATGGAAAATGTATGTTGTTTCTCCTGTTATGAGTGCAAAAGAGTCAAGGGATTGTATTGTGGGGGTTTGTTGGGTGGTTCATCCCGTTCAATCAGGGCTTTGAACAGCTTTGAATCAGAGCTGTGTGTCAGTGGTTGAAAATCTGAATCAGGGCACTGTGTCAGTGCTAAAAAAAAAACAGCTTTGGACCAGGGTTCTGTGTCAGTGGTGAACAGCAGCTTTGGAACAGGGCTGAGTGTCAGAAGGGGAAAAATTCTTTGAATCAGGTCTGCGTGTCAGTGGCGAAAAACATCTTCAGAAAAAAAAATTCATAGTGAACAATCACACTGGGAGATCTACACCTTTACAACTGCTGACCAAATGGTGGCCTATCATTGGGGGGGGGGGGGGGGGGGGGGTTGAGCGCTAATGTCACACACTAAATCAGTGTGCTGGACTACAGACCTGACAAACACCAGCACTAAGCCATCCTCAGCGCAGACAATATAAACCCTGCTAATTACTTCCCTGGCCTCCAGGGCCTTTACCCATTCAAAACTTACCTTCGCTAACCCTGTCACGCTGGAGGAATACGCCCCCCCCCCCCCCCCCCGGGCGCCCCCCAGCCATGACTTTAAAAACGGGCCAAGCGTTCTGAAACGCTCGCTAAGTATACCCTTCTGTATACTCCAACACTACAAAGAAGAAGAAAAAAAAAAACCTCAGGCTATAAAGAATACAGAAGAGACAAATTTACCACCAGAAGTTTTGAGTCTTTATGTTGAGCCGGACTTTCCACACCTACCTATGATTACATACACAAACATATGAATATTAAACCATCTTTTATGCTATTATTAATTTAGGCAGATGCTATTGATAGAATGGAGGAAACGCATACCAGTGGAGGTGCCTCAAATTAGAACAGGGCGTGGAGTTTGTGGCCTTTTTATTTTAAGTTACATATCAATACTTTCAAAGGCCAGCACCTGCAAAATACCCTAAATTACAGCTGTAGCCCCCTCAAGCAACTATGTCATTTTAACACACAAAATGTGGCTTTCATTGCGTCCGCTATCCCGCTTTGAAGCAAAGACATACGCTTTTTTAGTTTCTACAATAAAATATGGTACAGTATTCTCTGTTGACCTTTTATGACATTTACAGAAAAATATCTCGAGTTTAATCTCCAAGAACAGCTGTGGCCTCTCGCGAAACGCTTCAGAGTTCGGTACGAAAAGGCCTGCCCTCATGCGCACAGGCCTCTCCCGCAGCGAAGGACAGTCCTGGGCTCTCCGCGATTATCCGAGCCGCGCTCACGAGCTCGATCATCAGAGCTGTCGCGCCGCGAAGAGCACCAACCGCCGTCGGCACCAAACCCTGCCAACGGCAGAACCAGGCCCCAGAACCAGAACCAGAACTAGCTCCAACCCGCAAACGGCTTTTTCTGCATTTCCAGCTGAATGGTTTAACCACAATACAACAGCAATTTCAGGGTTCCCACAGTTTTTCTTTATACAACATTAAAAAAAAAACACTACACAAGACCCTTAAAGGAAAATCTTCAACAGTTTCTATGGACCTTATTGGTAAATGAGTCATCTTATAACAGACCATAGTAAAAGGTTAACAGGTAACTCCTTCATTTAAAAATCGCACCCTCACACTGTAAACTACAGTGGTTCAGACACTCCCAAGTTTCCCTGTCCCAGCCCACCCACCGATGCATAACGCCATTTGTGACCCCCAAAACAAAACTGCACCAATGCAAATACACTTCTAAGGGACATACCTGTGCAAGATGGCCATTAACTAATCATCTGCCTGGTAAGGTCACATGACCTGTACAGTAGATGAGGAATTTCCCTGGGAGGAAATGACTGTAGTATTATTTCAGCGCTTGCTTTAGAGCCATCAGATGGTCTGCTGTTCAACACTGCAGCCTGTGGTCACTCAATTGAAAAGGAGTTTTACTGAGCACAGGAAGTGTAACAGGGCCATACAGTGCCCCCATTTTAAGAGCATTAGCTCCTGAAAATGGATGTGTGCTAACTGGAAAAATTATTTAGGAACACATCTACTAATTGGGATTTTTTAACTTAGAAGCATGTGTTCCTTCCTTGTAAGAAAATGTTAGTGTAGAGCCCTGTGTAAATGTGTAAACTGCGTAGAAAACCAGTGAGGAAGCATCATGTATTCTGCATGCAGGTTTTCATCCCAGCCATATTAGCTGGTTAAGAGATCAGGTGGAAAGTAGGCAAGGGGGTGTGTGTGCAGATTGGGAAGCCATGCTCAATGTTAATCAGCAGTGATATTAATAAGACTACATCTCAAGCATGACGACTAAGGCCTCACAAAATTTTAGGGAATATTAAAAAAAAAAAAAAAATAAAATAAAAAAGCACTTCATGCTTGCTGGATTCCAGACAATCTCCCCCAATTACAGAGGAACCCACAGAGCAGCACATGATTCCTAAACAACAGCGGATTTCGGCTCAGTAATGCTTGAAAGCGTTAGACCTACATTACACTGCTGTCATTCAGCAGATTCTCGAATCCAGAGTGACTTACAACGGAAACACAAGTGCAAAGCTCAGGGATCAGAGTACAGTAATTCCCCAGAGAGGAACGTATAGACTCAAAGGAGACAGTAAGTGCAAGAAGAGCAAACTTGATTTATTTTATTTCTGTCTTTTTTTGATAATCGAAGATTATTTTGATGTCACAGAAGATTTTTTGAGACGTTCAGTTTGCATGGCTGTTTAAAACGATTCAGATTTGAGCTTAGTTTTCAGACAAAATAGGCAACTGCCAAGTGCCAAGCTGTGTAAATGTAGACTGTGTTCACTGAATGACTAATTTAGCTACAAACAATATCATATTTTTCACATATGCAGGGAATACGCTGAACATTGTATTTTTATGGCATAGTACATCTGTTCTCTTGCTATCCCACAGGTCAATTGTACATATGATCTATCTTTGTAACTTGAGAGAATAAAGCTGTTTTCTGGCACAATAATGATACTGATTAAATCACACCAGATTAACCGCAGAAAACCTTTTAAACATCTACTTACATTCAAATCCTCCCTCTCCAGGGAATAAGCTGCTACTCATACCGTGAGACTGCCAAGATTAACGTGGGGTGGGGTGGGGTGGGGTGTGTGTGTGTGTGTGTGTGTGTGTCTGTGTGTGTGTGTGTGTGTGTTTGCCTTTCTTTGCCATCTGAAAGATGAGAAGTTTCACCACTCGAGCTGAAAACCTGTATTCAACCACCTTTGCATGACATGCAAAGGCCAGATGAGAAACACCCGGAAACATTTATTTCATTTCATTACCAAATTCATTAACATTCTTTTACCGTGGCCTACTGAGAAAAAACGAAAACTGACTTTCGGGTGCCAATTAATCTGGCTGTGTTCTTCACATCAGAGACAGGTGAACTTCCTGCCCCAGAAAAGAAGGTCGCTCTTATGACCGTCACGCAGACAGCTCAACACGCCGGCAGGAAAAGCGTTAAGGCCGACCCTAACGCCAAGCGGAAGAAAGGTCGAACACGAAGAGGGGAAACCATCCACTGTGCTGCCAAGGTTTTTGCCGGCTGGGAGATTATAACATTCAAAAAATCTGCCCAAGCCCAGATTTTTTCTGTTATAATATCCCTTTTACAATGTTTCTCTGTTAAAAAATAATAATCTACAACCCTTGTGTACTACTGGTCATTGTTGATTACATTCTAACTCCAGATATAAATCTTGCTGAATTATTTATTTATTTTTTATTTATTTTTCATGCCATGTACCAATGGCATTTCTGGACAGGTTTAGAAGGGTGGTTCATTTCCATTCATGTTTGAAGATACACAGCACAACACAGTGAATAATAAAAAATATATATGTACTGCATATGGCCATGACCTTAAGCAGTCCCAGGTGAGTATGGCTTATAGAGGGATCTCATAGTGAGGCCCCACAGTGGGGTTCTGACTAGCCCAGTCAGGCCAGATCCACAAAACTGAACCCAAAAAACGAGACACTGCAACTCCAAGCCCGGCTACCTCAGCTGCCAGCTAACACTGGGATTCCGCAGGGGCTCGACACAAATGGCTCTGTCCCACTGGAGCTATCAGGTACGCCTGGGTCAAACAGGCATTTTCAGCCATTTTAGATCACTTAAGATTCCAGTGAAAACACTTCCTGCAGATCCCCTGAGGGTTTCAGTGAAACATCTTACGAACCAAAGTGTACGGCCACGGGGTAGAATTTTTCCCTGGGTAAAAACAGACACTCTTTCTGAAATGGTCATTAATCAGAAGGACTTTTTACATGTGCCAAAAGAGTCTGAATGTTTTAAATAAAATATGTGATCCCCAATCTGATATTGTGTGGTATTGTGGTTATAAATTGGCTTAAATGCTGTGGATATGCTAAGCTTCATTAGTCACTAAAGCCAACTCCACAAACTGAGTGTGCAAATAAAAAGCATACGGCTAGTATTTACTTGTAGGTCAAAGTTAAGGACAAATGTTGATTGAATACAAGCCAACATCTTCATTAAGCAGTTTCTCAGAGTCTCAAATGGCCTTGGGTGATGACCTGGAATACCACTGACAGGTCAACTGACCGGTCACTGAAAGTTGGCAAACATCCCAGCCTAAGTTTCAGGTACATCCACCATCACCCGTCAGCAGCTTTCCTATCCCCCCGGCTCACCTGACCGGTCACCAAAAAGGTCGTAAATATCCAGGGATAAGTTTCAGGTATAGTCACCTTTCCTCATTGGAGATGCATACTCTGTAACCTAACATACAACACAATGCCAAAAATGGCAGTTGAATTTTGAAACTGGTCTTAGCTCTCAGATAGTGCAGTGGGCTAACTGACAGGAACGCGTGAATGAAAAGCTACATAGTTTTTTGTATCTAGCGGTATGGAAAATGTGAGACAAAAAGCGCCGGTTTCTTGAAACAGCACACCATATGATCAGCACAGTCGCAGCAAGCGCGAACTTTCCACCACGTGGCTGGCAGCCACTCGACGAGAAGCGTAGCGGAAGAGACGCAGCTGGGGCCAGTCCGACTCGCTCGGCGGAGTTAAGGAGGGACAACCCACTCCGGGACGCGTGTGCACGAGACCCCCAAAACCCGAATCGAAACCCTCGCTCTCGGTCAGCCAGCTGTACATGTGTCAGAATCAGTCACCAGCTATTCATAGCTCAGCGCTCAGCGCATTGCACCACAAATCACCACTCATACATCACACGAAGACCATACTTCCCCGTGAGGGCGCGATTAAAACGAAAACCCTGCGCAGAGGTCCCGCTCTACGATACGCCAGATGTATCTCACTTCACCCAAACACCTGGACTGTCAGATGATATATGCTTCTCAGTGCCATGACCAAAGCCGGAATTTAATTACCATCAGTCTCACCGTTGCCTTGAATGGCAGATAAATGTGATCTCGGATTTTCTATGTTCTCATCCAGCTCTCCACACTGTAAATGTCGCCTGACTCAACACCCAATAAAGTTGGTTCAAAACCCAGACGCAACTGAATTGCAATGGCGTGCTGGCAAACGTATAAAAAAAGAACAGTTTTATATTCTCCACAATTCTATTGTTAGACATGAAACAGCCCACGTTCAGTTGTGAGTCAAAGTCATGGACATGGATCCAAGCCCGAGACTGCCGTCTGCACGAACAGGCCATGGTTGAACACAGCAGCTGTCCCAGCGGAAAAAAACAGATCGCTGTGGACAAGTCAGGCACCCGTGTGGTGACAGGCATCGATGACAGGCCAGGGTCATGACAGAGACCAGTCGGATTTGTCAAACGGCCCAGATAAAGCCAGAGAAAGCGGGCAAAAAACCAGCCCCTTTCCTCACCCTTTAACTCTCAAGCGCTTGTTCCAATCACAGTTACAACAACAGAGACAAATGGTGCTCAGAGAATTGATAACCACAGTGGGAAGTTGGGCAGTTTACTGTACACAAGTCAATTGAAAGCATGCAAAAGAAAGTTGAACCAAAATGGCGGACCAAGAGCTCCATTTGGTATCAACTGACCTATTTGCACAGGGAGAAGATGTGAATTTCACAGTTGAGGCAACCCTATGTTGAGCCAAAATGGAAGACACTGAGCATGGGACAAAGGCAAGCCCACCATGTAGGCTAATAATCAAAAATGTCGATTGAATGCACACCATAAGCACACAGCCCCAAATTAGGAAAAACCGTCTCTTCCATTGTTGTTACCGGTCAAACGTAGACGTTAAACATCTGGAGGGAGAGGAGTATTATCTTCTGTTTCAGTCAGCGAAAAACTTGCAAGCAGGAAAGACCCCCCAAGCAATCAGTCAATTTAATCTAAGTCAGTCTAGCTAAAGATGGAGGGGGGCATTTGGATGATAACAAATGACTGAAACCCAGTCCGGCTGGAATGCCATATACAGAATGCATCTGTCACTGCGAGCGGTGTGCATTTCACGTGGAAGGCGTCGGGTGCTAGGAGACGTGACCAGAGGCCATTTTGGGCAGTTCCGCACTGACTCCCGGCTGGCGGTAGGCCTGTCGGGGCTTTCCCCCGTTGCGGTAAGCCGGTGACTCATTCTCATCTCATGGTGACGGAGAGCTACGGGTTAGCGGAAAGGTGGTTGCACGACTGGGCACAAACATGCATATCGCCATCAGCTGTCCATGGCAGAGATCTATGGTAGGGGTTTCCCCAACTTTTTCGGCCTCCAAAACCCCAGAAATGCACTTCGATACAACGTTTTGAACTGCACAATACAACATTTTAAAACTTTTTAAATACACCTCGATCCAAAGCACCACTACACAGAAACAACCTGCGACACAGAAACTATTTAAACCACGGGCTCATGGAAGCATGTCTTAGCCATGATGTCACCATGTTATGGATCCATACAAGGCATGTAACTATTTAATACAACATGAATACATAGCGACAAGGATCACAGTTTTACCAAGGGTGCACAAACCAGACAAGACTCATTTCACCTCCACAGCAGTGTAATTTATGAAATACGTAAATATATATATATATATATATATATATATTCTTTTTTTTAAAAACACTCTTAAAAAGGGGAAAATAATTATTTGCTTTTGGCCACTCTGGGATACCCCTCATTCACCCCCATTTTGGGAACTCCAAATCGATGACACATGCTCTGGCAATATTTCTGTACGACAGGGAGTCTTTTCCCCTCTACGTGTCTCTCTGTTCGGAAAGAGAGCGGAGTGCGAGCAGCCCCCCATTCAGGGGTGGCCCCCCGGTCCCACAGACTCTCTTCTGTACTGTATAGCACAGAGATCCAAACACAAGCCCAGAGATAACACCTGGAGCCGGCAGTAAAAAGCGGCAGCGCGGCGATTCCAGCCCGACGTTCCCCCATAAAGAGCTTCGGCTAATCCCGGCACAATACGGACGATGACGGTAAAACTTAATCATGCACTCGGCCATTGCTTTGCAGTACGCCTGTCAAACTTTGGAGGTGAAACCACCCAGGAAAAGATTTGTGTAGTTTTTTTGGGGGCATGCACACACACACACACACACACACATATATATACATACACTGGAAGTAGAGTAATAGAGTATAACAGTAGCAGACAGACTGACAAACAGATCAAGACAAACAGAGACAGACAGAGAGATGGACAGAGACAGACAGAAAGCCACTGTGGTATGCAAACCACAAGGGGGATATTTTTTCAAAGGCTTTCAAAAAGGCTAATTTAACTGATAGTAGCTAATTGAGTAAACACAGTCAAATTTAGTTAAATAAAGACTAATCATTCATTTCCACATAAGGATACTTTAAAGATTTACTTTTTTCGTTATGCAGTCTTGTACTTCACGTCGATGCAACAGACATGATTAAATAATTATTGTTCCATCTCAGCTTCTTTGAAGTTTTTGTTTGTGTTTATCGGAGTGTGACTAACAATGGTACTTTCCCCACATAAAGACACAGCCAACCCGCACCAAGAAAACATTATAAAGAAAAGCAGCCATCGTCTACAAGATCACGAGCCTAGTCATTTTAACAAGACCACATCAGATGCCAGTACTAAAAAAATACAATAATAATTCAGACTTGAATTATTGAAAGGAAAACCACTAATGTAGTAGTTCTCATAATGTATTAAAGCAGCAATAAAACTTTTTTAAAAAAAGGTTAATGCGACCAAAAGTGCTCGCTTTTATATTCCCATAGTGCGGGACCCAGCCTTCAGCACCTCCTAAAGAGGTCGTATTCAGTAACACAACATCTGAGAATTCTGCTGAAAGACGGAAGAGAATATCCCCTCGGTAGGAAAGGTTATATAGCACAACATGCTCCATTAAGACCCAGTGAAATAAAACAGTGCTCTTTCCACTTTTGGGTTTCTGATTCCCCTGTAATCGAGAGCCAAAAGAAACAGGGGAGGGGGGGGGGGCTGGGGAACCAGGGATTCACATGGGATTAAGGCAAGCGGACGCTTGCGGAAAGTTTTCAGATTTCATCCCAAAACACAATCCACTGCACACGTTTTCTCTCAAGCGCTGGAGTAACCAACAGCAATACGATAAATATCAGGAAAAACAAGCCAGCTTTATTATTTAAAATAACTTAAAGAATAACAGCCAAAGAATCATACAGTGTAAATTATAATGGGGGGGCTCAAGGAAGTCAAAGGTAATTAAACTGGATTAAGTTGTCGGTGCTCTCTGGTGTATTAGTCAATGGAAAGCCACAGTAAAGGCCAGTGGTCTGTTACAAGCATGATAAGCCAGGCAACAAAACTTCACTCCCAAACAACGGCTTTCTGTACTTCAGCAGAACTCACCCGGTCAAATGCTTCTGTGAAATTTGTGATTCTCAGATTCGAGTAATGTGGTAATCAATAATGTACACAGAGTGGGGTAGGTGTGGGACTGTATACTGATGAAGACCAGTAAAACAGATCTACCAGTTTTTGTTAATATCCTGACTGCAGAAGGAATCTTGTCAATCAATGCCCACCAATTACTGTGGAGACCCTCAACATTCTATTGACATTCCAACCCTCAGGACCCAATTGGTAATTTTCCATCTGTTTCCAGCCAATTGGCAGCCATTACTTTGCAGACGTAATTGCACCATTACACATCACATCATATATGCTCTGCTGCAAATGGACAGGAGTGCTACTGATAATTTATCTGTTCTCATATTTGAGAAATGCATCCTTGGGAAATCCAAAGACAAGGTCATTGTAAAAGGTTGCACCTGTCCATTTCACCTCTCCGTCCCACCCACCCAACCAGCTAACCGCCCCCCAACCCCCCACCCCCCCCCCCCCCCCCCCCCCCCCCCCCCCCCCCCCCGAATTTCCAGAAAGGGATTTTTGGTTTACAGACCGTGGGTCCACAGCAATTAAGAGCACTGGTGCTGCGGGTCTCAGGTCCCCCTGACCCCCTACCCCCCCCACAGGGGTACAATCTGGGCGGGGCCAGGAGAGGAAGAAGGGTGGAGCCCCTCCCTCAGCTACCTGACCTGAGCAGCATCTGCAGCCTAACTGTCGGCCAAGCACTTATTAAAATTGCTAATAAGCTATTGAAAAGGAAAGCACATGTAAAATGTTCCCGATAAACTCACGGCTCTCCTTCCTGTTGTGATGCACAGATGGTGGCCAAGTATTGTCAGTGCCAAAAAAAAAGTCAGCAATACTTGACATTGCACTAAACCGTTCCATATTATGGAATGGGATGATTGGATTGGCAGAGAGAAGGGGGGGATGAGGCGCACTAATAGGGTTTGGCTCCTCTCTCTCGCTGGTGCTCGTCTGGCATTTGACTGAAATCGGGGGTTGAGGCGACTGGGTTACAACACGGAGGTGGGTGGGTGGGGGGGTGGGTTGGGGTGGAGGGGAGGCCGTGACCACAGAGGCAAATCAAATCCAGCACGGTCAGCGTTGCCAGGTGCAACAGCACAAAAAAACACCAATAAAAAAAATGAACAAACAAATAAAAGAAAAATGTGTGGAGACACAGCGAAACAGCACATCCAGAACACTGTGGTCCAAATGTTGTTCCAGCTATTATCCACCGCAAAATAACAGAAAGACACATGTAAATAAGCTGGAATTAGCAACAGCGTTCCAGCGTCCATGGCACAAAGTAGAGAGAAAACACAATCACGTACATAAATGCTGCACAACCTTCACCAAAAAAACAACAATAGCGACTGCCCACGTCAGCCTCACGGACGACCAGGATACACAAACCATCTAATGACGGTGTGCCTGAAAGGGGGGGGTGGGGGGGGGAGGGAGGGGCAGTGACAGCTTTACGGTTTCCTCTGACCACTTAACCTCCCCACCCCCCCCCCCCCCCTTGGGAGAGGCCAACGGCTTTCATTATTAAAAAAATAGTTTTTAAAGACATCTGATTCACTTCACAATTTTACAGCGCAATCTAAATTAAACGGGCCTTTTGCTTTTGTTGTCTCTCTTAAAGAACGGAGGGAGGGAGAATGAAAACCAGACTGGAGTAGATAGCGGGAAGCTGCTCGCGCGGTTCTGACGAGCGGGGGATGCGCCGTAGACATCCCCCTTCAAAGAGCCGGGTTATCTGCTCATCTCTGAGGGGGGGGGAGGTTGGTATCTGATGAGTTTTTCGCCGCACTCTCTGAGGCGACTCTTCCTCCATTCCCTCTCCAGAACCCTTTGAATCCTCCTCCATTGTGCTGACGGGGCCCGCGCGCTTTGAAGACGGCTGCAGGTGTCCTTCTTTGGCCTTTCCCTATCTCCGTCTCGTCCCCGCGGCGACCGGCAAGAAGGCAGACCGCGGAGAACAGCCCGAAACATGCCGCATCGATTAAACTCAAGGGTTCACGCGAGTCCAAAAGGGATCACGTCCCCCTCCTTGACAGCAAAACCTTCTACATTACAGTGGACTTATCGCTGAACTTTTTCCTGCAGCTCTCAGATAATTGAATATATAAATTTTCTTAAACGTACTGCTGTGAAATATAATAGCATGCTGGGAAATCGCATACTATATTCCAGTTCAGTAGAGGGAATTCTGGCTGCGGTGTGCTGACTAGGCAAAAACTAACTTTCCATGGAAAGGGACAACTAAAGCAACGAAGATATCATATCACATCTTAAAACGGATGGTGTCCAACTGGCAAACATCGAAGAGAGAAGTCGGGGTTGGGAAACCAACTTCACCCCCCAAAAAAAATTCATCCAAGGGGGGGTGCATTTTAAGAGACCACACCACTGGCGCACTATAAAACGCCGCCTTTCAAATGCTTAAGGAGTGCGACGGAGGCCATCAAGACTTTGTCCCGGCCCACAATGCCTGGTGAGAAGCCGTTTCTCGCCCCACACAGACTGCACACATGAAAAGAGACCCCGTCACCGAGGGTATCAGCCGGGGAACCAGAGGTCACCCCCAAACCACTCCAGCCCTAAAAGCACCACCATCGACACACCCGGCCAACAATGGCCCCGTGACAAGTTCAGACAACAAGCAAATCAAGCGCCCTGCAGATAAAAGATTTATTACGTCAGAACAAAGGCCGCCCACAAAGATGACCTCCAGCGGCCCTTTGGAGCTCTGCAGCCATGGCTGGTTTTTGAGGTGTAAGAGATTCTTTTTGTGGCACTGCCCCTTCGACCAATGAGGCAAAGGCTATAAAAATTCAAATTAAAAAAATAAAAAAACGTTTCGAATACCCAATTTAACACAGGGCCTCAATTTTCTTTCTTCGCCTCCTCTCTTCTCCCTCTCTGCACAAGCTTAAAAGGAAGGATTTCTCTATTTCATAACGGCCTTTGGAGGGAACGCTCCGGAAATATCTGCGAAGGCGTGCAGCCAGAGATCCTGAACTTCATCAATGGCTATGTTTCCATTAAAAGGATTTCCAACTCCATTTTAAATAAGTACTTGGGTTCATTCCCACAGCCATGCTGACAGTGACTGTGACCGCATATCATTCACACACAACCACAGCAGCTGCACAGGGGGCACACAAACTTGTTAAAGGGGAACTTCACCCTAAAACTACCAAATGGAGCTGCCCATTGACAATAAGGCGGACAGAAAAATATCTAGACAACCAGAACTCAGCACCACAAGCTTTTTTAACCTTCCCACAGTAGAGATCAATATAGCGCAGAAAACCAGAAATATGGTTTAGTTTCAATTTTAAATAATAAAATAAGCGTATCCCAATGACATCATCCCTTCAAATGTTCTTTTGCAGATACAGATGAAAGATTTGGTTTTGACACGAGACACAGTCACACCAATTATTCTGAGGGCAAGACAGAACGTACCAAATTATGATTTTTTTTGGGGGGGGTTCCCCTTTCAGAGAAATTATTGCCGACATTTATAACAGCCCAAAAGAGACCCACCTGAGGCTGCACACGGCTCAGTGCGGTTCCTCGGAGAGCTCGGGCTCGGGTTTGAGCCCTTCCTCTCCCGGTGGTACATCAGGTGAGGCTTGCTGTGCTCGTCCTCGTAGTCCTCCCCATCCGACTTCATCAGAGGCTCTAAAAAATATTCACCCTTATGGGTTGTAAATGTTCCAATCTGAAAGAGAAGGAGGGACATCGACAATCAGTCATGAGCACGAACCGCTTGATTTCTCAGAGTAATCCATACAGTATTGTACATGCAGATTACGCAGACACGACAGGTGAAAATTCCGTCTCTATGACGTCACTGATAATGCAATGGATAGGGAGAGCTATCTCCAATATACCTCATAGTGATATAGAATTCCATAAACGGGAATCATTTGCAGGAGTGTGGGAATATTATAATGGCCTGTGTTATTAATCAATCAGGTGCCCAATATGCTGAATCTATTGAAGGATGTGAGAGGATAAACAAACACACAAGGACAAACATTATTATTTCCTTTTAGACAATATTCTTGTTATGCCATCATTTGTCATAGCTGACTTAGGTGTCTGGTTAGCTGTTCAGTGAGGTACCTGAAATATAGGCTATATAGTGTGATTCTTCGAGTTTTACTTTGTTATGAGCATTATAAAGTACATTTTTCTAGTTTATATGTTCTGACTTTCATAAAACCCACTCTCATTCCGGTGAAAGCAGATGTCCACCTGCTGTATTCTGAAGAAATGGACATATTAATGTTTCTGTGAGACAAAAATTACTCTCCATTTGTCCCCCAGCTCAAGAATGTGACACGTTCGCCTGGTTCAAATAGTTCCAACCCAGCTTAACGAAAAAGCAAATGCGATACTCTCTAAGCTTCTCAAAACAAAATAGCCAACCGCCACAAAGATAGCACTGTTGGTGTCACTCACAAATCACACATCATCACGTTGGTATTTGTGCTGCTTTCAGTACAACAGCACAGTAAAACTGCAAAAACTGTAGCAAAACTGAAAACCGCTTGATTTAATTAGCCTTATCAACTTAACGAAAGGAGACGTACTGTTTAATACAAAAATATAGCCCTTACAAAATGTCATAAATGCGTTATTTGTTGATTTATAGACATTAGCTTCATGTTATTTGACACTTTGTTGAAAGAGTGAAAACTGACCTCATGATAAGCATTGACTGCCATCAAGGAAATAAAAACATGGATCTGCCAATTGAAGGCTTCGCAAAGCTCCTCATGTTAAACAAAAGCTCAATCAGCACGGCGGATCAAAATGTTTATGCAGTCACGGCACCCACAGACGGAATACTGCAGGGCTTGTCTCAAGCCATTTCCATTACCATCTCAGGAAACAAGGGTCTTCGCTTTACACATATGACAATCCACGGAGCCACAACAAAAGGAAAATGGAAAATGACATCATTCTGGAATTATCCGCCAACTGTGAACTCCCATTGTCCCTGAAACCTGCAGGAAATGATGTTTTCCAGAAAATTCTTAGAAAGCTTTAAAAGAATAACAACAAAGGGACGTTGTTCAGCTGTTCTGCACATCAATACAAGTGGACTTAAATTTATTTCCACAAAGATATAAGATAAACTAGTCAAGACTTTGTCTCTATTATGTTGAAGTGTTTTTTCTTTTCTATTTGCAAGGGTTGGTGAGTTCAACAATCCCTGTAATGAAGGTAACATTTGTATTCATTTATACTGCGAGTCACAATGTTAAGTGAAGCCAGGCCAGGCCATCAGTAGTGATTTTAATGACTGAAGAAACAGCAGCCTTAAAGGAGGTTGACATTATTTCAAAAAAGATCCTCAGCAGGATGATTATTTTTAAACAGATAGCGAGTGGCTGACAAATGATGTAGACAAGATGACATTCGGAGTTGGAGTCCATATTAAAGAGAGGCATCGGCCACATATTTCTACCTCATGTAAAGTAGAGGTGCACCAATCGATCGGCCATGGATTGGAACTGGTCGGTTTTCGCTCCATAACACGCGATCGGTAATCGGCAGGTTTTGGCTGATCTGTAATCAGAGCTCCTTCACTGTGTGGCTACAATAACAATACTGCTGTTAATAATAATAATGAAAGTATCTGAATGTATTGGTAACCTATAGAGCAAAAAAACAATCTTCTGTTTTCTTTGTTACCTGTTGCTTTAAAAACAATTCTTAAAAAAATGTTTTGATTAAAAAATTGCTAAATCGGAATTGGCTGATTTGGCTTCTAAAATAGTGTACAATAGACCGGAATCAGCCATAAAAATGAATGATCGGAGCACCCCCGAATGTTAACATCTTTATCAGGTGCTCATTTTCGGTATAAGCAGTGCATTAAAGCACCAGGCATTCAAGCATACAACTCATTCAAAACCTGAAATCTAAATTTTCAGCTTCATATAACGATCAAATGCACTGGCTGCTGTTCTCCAACAGGTGCTGAAATACACCTTGAGATTCAACTTCCTCTCCAAAGCTTAGACTGAGGCCACAAACCACGTTGCTCTTGTGTATAGGAGGAGAGACAGAACGGGAAACCAACTCAGTCTTTTTTTTTTCCCACAGAGCATGTAAATCTCTCAAGTCAAACAAAGTAGAAAAGAGCCCCCCAGCTCCTGATCTTTGCACAGGCATTCATCACTGTGCAGCGTTTCCAGCGCTGCGTCGCACTATGAACCCGGCTGGCCGGAGGGAAGCGGCGAGCATTCGCACGCTGCCCCGGCGTGTGAACCCTGGGTACCAACTCCGAGGAAACAAAAGCTTTCCCACACGGGAACGCCCCAATTCCTCATCCTCAGCTTCAATACGACATGCCACCCTTAGAAGTGTTTCTACGTCAGTGCAGTATGTTAAGCGAAACACCAGAGACGCTCAGAAGTTACTTCTCCCGATTAATCAGGAAATACTGACTTCCAGACCCTAAATGTCTTTGAGGTGACTACTATGTTGCTTTACTGCTTAACATGCTCCCCTGCCATCGGCGGTTAGCGTGCAAAGGCTCTTGACGTGTCTTTGTACAATACAGCTAAGTCCTCCATCTCTATGGCAGATGATAACAGGAGAGAGGTCCCAGCAATAAAGCCAAATAATCCCCTTTTCGGTACCCCTCTCCTCAGGATCTCCCCATTGATCGGGACAAATAATTTTTTTTCTCCCCGTTGTGTATTTCCCAGATTTTGACCCCCTGTGATAGTGTGACTTCTTTTGAGGGGTCAACAGGGCTACATGTTTCGCCTTTAAACTCAGGGCAGGCCTACCCCAATTTACCACAAGGGGCACCCTTCTACACTCACTACAGAAAAGTGACCCCTTGTCTTCACATTGTTGAAAATGTCAGAGTTCATTGATCGATTCTTCTTTCTCTATTTATTTTCCCGCCAAAATGACCCCCGCTTTTGGTGCCATGCCATCACTGCTTGGTGACCTCATCACATCGAAATGTGGACTTGGCCAACATTCTCAAGCGTTTAAAGTTCAAATGCTCAAGAAATTAAACTGAGAGGACTTGAAAGGTCTATGTGCTGCAGGGTGTAACCACGTATTCACTTAAATAACTGGTAGGGCAATTTGAACCCATGCTCCCATAACCTGCAAGAAACTTATTAATTATTCTTTAATCTTTTTTTTTTTGCACAATTTAAAATAATCCTATGCCCAAGGTCTTCGAGTAAACAAGTAAGAGGAGATTCCCATGAAAGAGCAGGACCAGGGGCAAAATTTGCCCACAAAGACAGCTTGCCCTTGTTCTGTCCCAATAACCTCACGTGACCTATGACATCACCCTTTGATGACATCACCCTATGAATACAATCCAAATTTCTTCCTTGCACGGGGGTTGAGGGCAATACCCCTAACATCGAACTGAAAATAAGCTGCCCGAGAAACAGCCCAGCATACACAAAATGTCCTCACAATGTTGCTGCCATGTAGTGGCAATGCTATAAAATCGACAGAATATTCCAGTAACATTGTGAGAACATTTTGAGTTGGCTGGGAGAGTGCACAGTACTGCCATCCCAAATCAAGAGAGCATAAAACTGTACACCGGACTAACAGTTCCTCTCCCAAACGCACTGGATGGGTCAAGAATAAGAGCACAATACAGAGACCCTAAATAGAGGTTTGCTCATGACACTGGGGGGAAAATGCAGTCAGTCATCCAGATTCCATTTTAAGTGACAGCCAAAATAAATGACATCACGCAGTAATTCTGTGGGAGCCCAGACTCAAACACATACCTTTACACACATTCCTACAGCAGGATTCTGAGCCTAGTCACTTCTTTTGAACCAAATTTTAATAATAATTCCCCCAATCCTTATCAATAAATTTCAAACAATCTTTGGTATTTGTAGGCTGAATGTTCATCTCCTTGATGTCCTTCATGATGCCAGCTAACTTCCTTTTTTTTACTCTACAGGCAATCAGCTACATAGTTACAGCATCAACAGGTACCGCAATCAACCACAGGAGTGGCTCCTGCACATTGCGATTCAGACAATCCTGCTGACTGAATCCCTCCCATTCTATGACCACTTGGGCATTACATGTGAAATGCACTGAACCTTCATTGCAGTCCAAAACGCAGCCTTTTCAGGAGCGCAGGTAAACACTCTTAAAGTTGTACTGTGGAGGCTCCTGGGAAACTACCACAGAATTAAGCTCCAAAAAGATCCATGAAAAACCATCCTGATGCGAAAACGTCCTCAAATTGCAAATTGGCTCAAAACATTAGTGTATGTAGCACTGCCTAGCCGGTGCATGTCATAGTCAACCATTCATTAAAAGTATAGCCCGGCTACCCAGCTGCACAGAAAAAGTGGTCCTCAGAATGCACTTAACCTTGATACCGTAGTACACCTGTCATAAGCCACTCCCATTTGCTATATAACACTCAACAGACACATGATGCAGCCCACAGACCAAATAAATATTCGGAATAGATATTCGGAATGAAATGTTATGTTTTATGTGAAATGTTTTATATGTGAATATACACGACACTTGCAACCCGTAGGTGGATGGGCAGAGTAGGGTATAAAGGGGCCGTCACATGCATGTCCATCACCCTCCCTTGGTATACAGGATGGAATGTGCCTCTTGCAGGTACAATGGCATTGGTTAAGTAGACAGCGCATACACTTGCGAAGCAGTCAATTGTCGGGTCTAATCGATCAAGTCGCTGCACAACAAACTTCACAAATGTCACCGGGGCAACCGCGGAAAGAGTGAGTCGCACCACCGCTCCGTGCGTGAGGTCCGTGGAAGCGCGTGCTCTCACACCCCACCCCTATCCCACACCACACCACCCCCAATACACAAACGTACAGCGACACATGCTCGCGCTGCGCTGCACTGAAATGAACTCACTTGCTCTGAATATTATGAGGGACTTATATGGAGTGCGCTCAAACACAGATATGTATTCATGCATGAATTAAAGGCGTTTTTAAACAATGTGGCGCAACAACCTAACACAGAATGGTGAAATGAAAATAATACTCACAAGACCAGTGCATAAACTGAAGACTGCAGGAAATTCACTTTTAGCGTTGACATGACCGCTGAAAAAGCAGTGTCTCATATCAGTGCCGTCTTGATGAGAGTCTGTAGCGGTGCTGTCTTCCGCTCCTAAGTGTGTCACTGTGTAAGTTGGAGCAATGAATCCGGAATGAGCTGTTAAATTGAGGTGAAAGCGTTGTCCAAAAGCATCAATTCTGTAGTGCGCCCGCAAACCGGAAAATTCAGCATCTACACTCCTCCGTCTTCTCCTGTAGTGCAGCGTGTGTGGAAAGGTTTCCCCAAAGTCATTTACACGAAGCGGTGTGATTATTTCATACGATGACAACTGTTTGATGAAACTTTCTAAAAGAAGCACAAAAAATAAATGTTTGTTAAAACCACACAAACAGTCAGTTTATTTGTGTTAATTCACATTAAAAAGTTAGAAATCATGCATCGAACTATAGGCTAGGATGTATGCCATGGCTTAAACAGCAATCATGTTTCTATAAATTTCTTAAGAGGTTTCAGGCAAGCAAGCTTTAAGGCAGACTTGAAGCATTCCGACTTTATTTAATCAACTAACTGAACTGACCCGACAGCGCCATTACCACCTGTTCAAAACGTTTTTCAGCAGAGCATTATAATGTTTAACTGCTCGATCAAACAGACATGTTACCTTGCTTGGGATGCAATCGATATTCCAGTGAATTCCAGACGAGAGCAGAGAGGTGACACATTAGTCCAACCAGCCGGTTTGCAAACTGCATGATTTCTTCAGCGAAGAAACCACGGCTTTTCGTCACCAGGGCAGTACCTTCTCAAGCCGCTCTCCCCCCTCCTTCTCCCGGATTGTCAGCAACAGGTCGTGGGATCTGTGGAGCGTCTCTGCAGCACTGATCTCGCAAAGTGCGTCGTCCTCATCGCATTCCTAAGCAAGGCTTCCGCGATCCTATGTAAAGCGCGTAAAATTAACAATGCATCCTAAAGAATTGCGCATAAGTAAACTATATCTATGCAAAGAAGCGATTCGTGCCAGCTACACTTTCCCTCAGCCATCCATAGAACACCCCGGGCTCCTCTGACCACGGCCAACATCAAACATAAGGAACGCCTCCGACCCAGTGAACCAATCAAGAGGCAGCCTCGGTTCCTAACTTGCCCAACTCGGCCAGAATCGATCTCCCGATTCATGCTCATGTTGGAAGAAATTAAGACAGGGTTGCAATTAAAGTTTGTTTAAAAACATACCCACTGTACTTTGGAGTGCAAAACACTTGAGCGTAAACGTTACACATCACTGGACACATCGTGCAAGTGAATCAGCTTGTTTCGATGCATTGTTTTAAAATACTTTTCTCTACGCCGCACCGTACTTTTAACCTCCCGACAGCCACAGTTTTTGTTAAATACATTTTAAGCTTTTGTATGGAAATAATCTGAGCTAATTCATAGCATTCTTTGGATTTGTTTAGCAAGCTAATTGGCGCGTATGTAATGCATCTTTAATGACTTAGTCGAATAAAACGCGTATTATTTGTTGACATAGCTGATACATAATTATAAATGAATGACCGCAGTTAATTGTCCTGTGAAGTGAGTTCATAACCGCGTGTCCATTGTACACGTACAGCCCGCGCCGACCAATGGACAATTGGGAGTCCCTTTTCATCTCAGCGCCCACCAGTGTCAGGGTATTGTGCGTAATTAGATTCGGTGCCCTTTGTTCATCACTCACCGGAAGCCTTTATTATTATTAGACGTCATCTTGGCTGTGGACTTCTCTTGCTGAGCATACTCACTGACGACGTTTATAGACGTTAACAATCGCTTTAGAATTTCCGCAGGGGTGGTTGCATTTCATTAGCGTACTAATGGCGCAAGGCATGCACGCATGCCATTCTTCCGCGTTAATTCACATCTAAACGAGTTTACAGCGGTATTTAAACGGCGTTCAGTAAAATGCGCACCAGTAAATTTAATTTAACACTGAATATTTAGTTGTATAATTGTTCTATTAAAACGTAGTAAATGGACTTTAAATTTAAATCCAAGGGCTGGTTTTCTTTTCTTCACGCCGGTAAACACTGAACTCTCATTCCAGACCAGGAGTTCTATCTCTAGCTGCATGAATGAAAGCAAGTTTAGTGGTTTTCATATAAAAGGTCTCATTATCATTGGCGCTTCCCTACGGAGTTATTTTCAGGTTTAATCCTTTAGCAGGGGCCTCTTCAGCTCTTTCCATTGTTGATTAAAACACCTTATTATCTGTCTGTATTGATGACATTTGAAGAATGGGGGAAAAAAATTAACATGTTAAAAGTAATTTGTTCATTACAATAATTTATTTAGAAGAATATGCACACACACACACACACACACACACACACAGAGAGAGAGAGAGAGAGGGAGAGACAAGAACATGCACAAAAATGCTAGCACATTCACTCACACATACACACAAACACCGCTAGAAATGCACACACACATAGACAAACAATAGCACTGCAACACCACCATTTTATGTTAATGCTTGCTTTTTAATCCAAAGGAAATATTTTTGTCAATCTAGATGAGGAGATATTGCCATAAAATAGCCAATCAAATTTAGCAAGCAGACCCAGCCCCCTGTTTCCAGCTTGGATGGTACATATTATTTCTTCAGCCTTATCAGGCCTTCAAATGCAGTCTTTCAATGTCTCTGTGTTCAGAGTAAATTAAAGGTCAAAGGTTAAAGGATCCACTCAAGGTTTCTTCGCTGCTCTGGTTCCCCTTGGTCTGATCTTGGGGAACTGGGGCCCAGAATGTCCATAAAGTGCTTTTAAGACATTGTTCCTTTGAGAAAAGCGCTATACAGATACTACTGAATTGAACTGAATTGAATTGAAGTACGATGCGTTGGGTGAAGCCTCAGTTTGACATTGCCCACAACCACCACCCCCCCTTCTGAACCCCTAGGAACTTGAGGCCACTGGAGGAAGGGGGGAGGGGGGTGGGGCGGTTGCATGCTTTTTGGCTGGTTGGTTGGTAAATTTTTTGAGACAGATCCCAATCCCTGAATTTCACTTTTATTATTTTAGAATCCATCGTTCTAAGCAACGAGTGTCAAAAAAGACACTCATACAGTACACCCACCACACCCAATCACAATGGACACTGTAGGACAGCTGTAGCAAAACCTTGTAAAATCTGCATTTTTTTTTCTATTTATTGTAAGGTTGAACAGGCGCTCAGCTAGCGCTCCCTTCAAAGTCGGTCTTGAAGGTCAGTTTGACCGTCGCTCACTTCACTCATTAGAGCATTTAGGAGAAGCTTGTGATTAGAGCAATTACGGAGGCAGGGGCTGGCGTTTATTTACCTTTTTATTCCGCTCGCCGTAATCGGGGGAAAAAGAGAGAGAACCGTCGCGAGCGGATAAGGCTCTGTGGCCTTGAACGGTGGGAACAAACGGGCGTAGCCGAGCCGCGGTCCTGGCGGCTTCTGCTTTATCAGCCGGCTGGAGGTCATTTGCCCACTGATCCGGTCACCGTGACGCTCGCAGTCTGCTGTTCTTGTGTTCCACGAGCCTGAGAGCCCAGTTCAGCTGTGGAGATAGGGGTGTGTGTGTGTGTGTGTGTGTGTGTGTGCGCATGTGTGTGAATAGACAAATATAAATAAAACTGGTGTTTCAAAATAATTTGAAATTCAATTTATAAACAATAAATATAACCTTACCTTCCATCAATATAGTACATGAAAATATAATTCAATGTACAGAATCCATGTATCCGCACTGTGATCCCATGTTTATCTGTAACCCTCTCTGCATTCCTCATCTCCTATCCATTTAACAAAAGAAAATAAAATTCAGTTTTCTTGTCAGCGCTATTATCTTAGTGTTAGTGCTGGGCCTCTCATCTCTTCAGAGGAAATATCTGAAGTAGATATAAAACGAGGCATTATTCAGAAGTTGTTCCTATCTATGACAGCTCTGACCAAAATAGCCGATAATCCGATAGCTCCTTGATTATTAAGTGTCGTAAACCCGGGGGGGTAGCCTTGAGGAGAGAGTAATCCGTGTTTGTTTGAAGCGGGCCTTGTTAAATATGTGTTGCAGCACACACACAGGGCCATATTATTCCCTGATAATTTTCTAACAAGATGCTTCAGCGTGGACTGGAGGGGGATTGCTTTGAAGAGGGCCCTTATTTAATTTGTGTTTCCTATTTCCAAGAAAAGTGTTTCTGTTCAAACCTCTTATAAGCGAGGAAATCCCTGTAAAACATGGAAAAAGTTACACAACTGCATTCGTTTCTACTCAGATATCCAGCAATAATGGAACTTGCCATTGCTGACTGGAGTGTTTGCTGTAGCTTCCAGCGGCAGGAGAAAAGCACTGAGGAATTTCTATTGTCCTCTCTTTTTTTCTTTCTGCTACCTGTTTTTGCCCAAGTTGATCATTGACCATTCATCTAAAAAAAATTTAAAAAATCAGTCAAGATATTATTGTTCACGTCGGTGTGTGATACATTAGCCAGTGTAAGACATTTTGATGGTTGCAAAAAGTGCTATGAATCCATGAATATGAAAGAACATTATTTTTAATTAAAAGTAGCTAAAATACAATATAAAATGGATGTCTTGAAATTAATCAATCATACGCTATGTTTTTCAGACACACTGGAGACAGGGGTAATTGTGAGGGGCCAACCAGAAAGTCCGAAAATCCCACAGGACAGATGTGAATATGAGCCGCTTTTCAACTGGCACCTGATTTATCAAGCAGAAAGCAGATACCTCATTGCTTACTGCCTCCCCCCCCCCCCCCCCCAAACGCCCCTCCCGTCTCCTCAAATAGGGGCAAAGTCTGGCTTTGAGTTCAAACAACCTCAATCCCTGTAAAGGTTCAGTGAGTTTAAGCTTTAAGATTGTAATGGCGGTGTGGCAGTGCAGAGATGCTGTATAGATCTGCAGATTGTAGGAGCACGGTCTGCTCCTTCCCTCGTTAGCGACTACACAAGGATTCTATTGTTTCTCCTCTGTAGTCACTACGCAGTCTACTTACGAAGCCTGACATCACTTAGGAGAGTACAGCCGCTATGCCATGGACTGAGCCATTAGCAGGGGTAACGCTATTGAAACAGTCAAGGTGCAGGAAAATTCAGCTCACCTGATATGTGCCCCCTGCTCCTGACTAAATGTTCATGGGCAGAGGTGTCAAACTGAGAGCACCACTTGATAAAAAGTCCTGAAGGGCCACATTCTCTGAAGGTTTTTTGTGGTTTTCTTAAAATCAGCAGCCAATTAATGCCTGGACAACATGCTGCGTTAATTATTTAACCATTAATTATTTAATCTACGACTTAAATGCATCACTGATGCGGAGATACATAAAAACCAGCAGACAATGGAACCCTCCAGGACCGGATTCTTTCACCTGTGTCCGGGGGTTACTGAGTGACTCGGTCTATATTAGTAGGACTTCTCTGGACCATAAACACTCAACAGACTTTCATTTGTTAATTTATTTGAAATTTTAAGGCCCATAATTCTCAGAATCATTGACATTATAATATGAGCAACTGCACTTGGATGCACATACACAGGCAAATAGGGACACATGTATACACACACACACACACATATGAATGCACACATGAACACACGCACAAGCACACCTACAGTCTAGGCCTCAGGCAAAAAGTTTTTCACACGCGTGGTCTGCGACTCGCATGCTGCACTCTTCCTGTTCACAGCGATACGCTGCTGCGAAACACCCAAATAACCACGAGCAGATTTAAACCAATAAGCAATCCCGCCCCCCCCCCCCCCGAAGCAGAAGGGCCCCGCCCGTCAGATATGTCCGAGGTGGGTCACGAAACTCTCGCCGCCCGGGAGCGTTCGTTTCGCCGGTCGGGGATTAGCGCCGCCGTCCACCTGCGGCGCGGCAGGCGACTCCGGATTAGGTCCAGAGCTTCCTCACGCCGCACGGCGTCAGAGTCGAGGTTCGCCGGGCGCGAATTCCCAAAGCGTTTAAACACGGCGCCCTGTCAGCCCCCCCCACCCCCCCATTGAGGAGGCATTGTAAACCATCGCTCCGGAGACGGTCCTGCCCGGGGACGGCTTTCAAACGCTGTCAAAACAGCTCTCGCACATCAATGTGTATTGTCACTGCCCTGATTCACGATGTCATGGTAGATCGCCAAAATGAAGAAGGGGGGGGGGGGGGGGGGGGGGATGCTAATAGCTTTTTTTTGTAAACTCCTAACAATAGAGAAATGGCTTGGTAGTCAGAGCTTTTGATAGCAGGAAATTACATTTGTATCAAAAATTCAGTACACTCTCAAAATCAAAAACCCACATTACAAAGGCACATCCGCCCGTCTTTGTGACAAATTAATCCCGTTGCTCAAGGTTTATTTACTTTGTGTGTGCGTGTGCGTGCGTGTGTATGTGTGTGTGTGTGTGTGTGTGTGTGAGCTTGTCTGTGTTTCTCTGAGTCTATATGAGAGTAAGTTGTGCTTTTAATTATTTAATTATCATTTAACAAAACATTTATGTGTTCTGACATTTTAGCCATATTTCTTAAAGTTATGTAGGACAGCTGGAGGCTCTTCTAAATTTATATGAATACCTATACGGTCTGATGTATGTGTTGATGCATACAGGCATTGGAGTTACCCACCACTGGCGGTTAGCCCCTCTTTGTGCTCCACTTCCCAACACCTCTGTGTTAATGAGTGCTCTGATGAAAAAGTCAGAGGGAAGGCAGAGACCTAAGAGAGGATCAATAATGCTGTGTCACACCGGGGACTGTGCTGGAAGGCTGGAATGAGAAAGCACACACTCTGGTGATTACACACCAGCAGGCGACATGCAAGAACGCATCAGGTTTTTTTTACTTTAAAAAAAAAAAAATCAGGTTACATTTTTAGACTTTTGAATCGGAATATTTAATGTTTGCCATCTTCAGTATGAAAGTGTAAAGGCAATTTTTGATTAAAAAAAAAAAATTCATATTTATACTATTGGACCTTTGAAGATGAATATATAGTTTGGCCTTCAGGGCAGGAAAGATCTAAATATTTGAGGAAAAAAAGAAGAAACCATGAAAAACTTTGATCGGGCTGGCTGGAACCCAAGTGGGGTGCATATATAGACCCCATACATCTCCCCCTTTCCTCCCTGCTAACGTAAACCATTTCCAGAACATTCCGGGAAGATTCCAGCTGGATTCCCATTTAGTTGAGATAACGTTACGAGAATGTTCCACAAACGTTAGCGCTAATGCATTGTTCCAAACACTATTGTTCTTGTTGTTTTCCCACACAGACTTACTGACAGCTTGCCCTGATGGTTTTAATTCCATCACAAACCATCATGCAGGATGTGGAAACGCATTTTAAGAATCGACTGAATGAAAGTAATGCAAAGGCAGATTTGTGTAACAGTCTTGATAAAATGAACGTGAAAGACTGTCTGCAATCAAACTCCCCTTTAAGCTGAATAACAGAACTGACTAAAATAAACAACAAAATATGACTGCTTCTAAATAACATTCAAGGGCCATTCAGAAGACTGGACAAATGTTCGTGTAAGGAACATTTACCATAACCTTCCTTTTGTGCTGGTAACGTGCTGAGAACGGAAAAGTTGTTAGCTGGGATAACTCTCCCTGCAGGATGCCTGCGACTCGATCCGCTAGAGTATCTCAAGTCTGCGCGCACTATTGGGTTTCATTGTGGAAACAGAAGGATCCGGAAGGGAAAGGCAGCTGCCTGATTTTCAAGCAATAGCTTTTTTAATTCCTCGCCCCCCTCCCCCTTCCCCATCCAGAGCTCCCCTGTGAAGTAGCTTTCCCTGAGGGGTCATTTTGAGGGGGTCAGTGGATTTGAATAAGGACCCTTCTCAGGGATCACATGCTGCACCCGTTACCTGTTACCACACCTTCGTTCCCAACCCATGCTGGCCACGTACCGTGGATGGCATTGTACGATTTAACCACCATTTATGGGGGCTTGTACTTAGTTTGTTTATAAGCGGAGGAGAAGGCAGCTATGTAGTGTACAAATAAGTGGCATTCACTCTTGCCTTGGAGAGCAACAGGGTCTGCTGTTTTCACCTAAAAATCAGCAACAGTTCAGAGCCAGGAGTCCAGTAATTTGTATTTTTGTCCTAATATTGTAGCTTGTTCTTCCCCCAAGTTTGACTTGGAATAAATTAGGTCAGAATAATGTTCAGTGTGTGAACTGAACTGTGTTCTTGACTTTAAATAGCTGTACGAAATGAGTATTGTACTTTATTGAATCTGTGTTTTGTAGTTGTTACAATGACCACGATATACACTTTTGTACGTCGCTTTGGATAAAAGCGTCTGCTAAATAAATGTAATATAAATGTAATATAGGTCGGGTACTTGTGGAATCATTTACTTCAAGCTAGTTTCAGAACTAGTTTCAGAAGAACAGTGACAATCTGCAGACCCTCCAGCTCTCTTCAGACAAGAGAGAAAACCACTGGTTTAAAAGGTCATGATCACAATCACTTATGTAAGAAGTGATTTCCTTCAGCCATGACGTTGGAAATAACGTTGTAATAGAACAGTGACATCACACTGAAGAAAAGGCTCATGCTTGTGAAAATCTTAGTATGGTACATGCACCACAGGCAAAATGCAAGCTTTGAAGGTTCTTAAATAAAACCGGATGGATTTTGACAGTATCCAGAAGCGCCAACTGTGGTCAGCCGCCATACAAAGTGATGCTCAATTTCCCAGAGAAGGGAACATTTCAGCCTCCATATTTTACAGTGACTCATTACTCATTAGCGACCCCTGTTGGTTGATCAGGTGCCCGCGTTGCGCCCATTGAGATACACAGTGTCATCCTTCAACCCATGACTGCGCCAACCAGACTTGTAGGCCGCGATGAGTTACAAAACCGCGGTTAGTGTCACATGCATCGGAGGAGAGCACACGCTTACATAACATAACCTCTCAAATCAATAGCAGAGATTGCAGAAGCTAGTGCTGACGAAGAATACAGTCATTCCAGAGCAGGAGAAAAGGGCTGGAAAGGGCTCAAGAAAGAGCACTTTCAAAAACTCCAAAAATGCTCTCTCATTAATTCCAGCCCAAGACATTCACATGAATATACATTAGCCGAGAGGCCGCTAGCATCCCAAATGCACTGAAATGATTATAGCATGGATCCCATTAGCATTTTCCTTTCATTTAGCTTTTTTGGTGACTCACTTGCATTTACTTGCAAAGCAAAGGACAAACAGTCAGCAGATACAGACCCCATTCATTGCTCGAGGACAATGCACATTTCTTCATAAAATGTTTTTTTATTGTGTTGAAACCCCATAAAACAACTCTTGAATACGAACAAACACAGAGGAGTCCACTTAGCATCGAACAGCCTGGAGGGTCAGTCACAGCATGGCCACCACACAATCAGAGCATCATCTTTCATTCTGTCTCTTTTCCCCTTTCATTATAAACGTACACCTGAGAAAGAGAGCAAGCCCTCTCTGAAGTACGTGTCAATGAAATGATGCAGCTCCTGCCACAAAGAAAACACCTTAAAAAAAGTAGAAATTTCAAAGCATATGGTTCAAAACATAATCAAAATAATACATGAACATGAATGATATCGATTGCATTTGTAGGTATCATTCATGAAGTATTTAAAGAATTTGGTAACTGGTGGCAAGAGGAAGCGGGACTTGTGTTACCTGGTGTTCCCTCACAGGTAATGCCCGTCCCATCATGCCTTTGGGCAGGTCACCAGCAGGTCACGAGAAGAAGCCATAGGCTAATTAGTTTCCAGGGTGGACAGGCCATGGGCTAATTAGTGTCCAGAGCCTTTGTGTGTAATTACAGATACATGTCCAACACAGGCACTTTCATTCAGCTGACTGGTTTTTTAACTTGTGTTCAGCCCCTGTAATCACAGTCATACATTTCAAAGGTTTTTTAGTCTGCCAATACGCATGTAGAAGTATCCGGGAGGATTTCAGAAGATGCTTTGAAGCATTACAAAATCAGAAACACTGGTTTTTGAATGATTTATGTATAATTAAATTAGGTAATTAACATTTAAAAAGAATCTTTGATTGCTTCGGGTTCTTTTCTTTGTCCTCCAGTTTGGAATTCCCATTCCTCCATCCTATCATTGCAAGGTCCTCCCTCAGTTTTTAAGGGCTAGCGCCCACTTATGCAGGTAGTGCAGGCACCCAGTAAGGAGGCCGCAGTTGCTCAGTCCACCACAGGGGTCACTATTGTGCATTGAGTTAGGGAACACCCTTCCAACTGAAGTCTTCCCTCTGTTCAACACAATCAGCAACTACATGCAGCACAGTAGGACTCCCAACTTGACATTTAAAAACTATTATTCCAGACCACAAAGGGCATAAAAGGTTCGAAAAGCGTTCATATTTTACTTTATTAGAAAGCCAAATTAAGTTTACTTAAGCACTTCAAAGTGCGGTGAATAAAGTGAGCGATAATGATATGAAGTGAAAGTCAAATAGGAAGTTAGATAAAAAAATGCTGTCACACTCAACCAGTCTAAAGTCAACTGCTCAATGTTTTAATTGCCAGCCTGTGTGCTGTTCTGGTGTGGAGGCCACCCAGGAACTCTGAGCTGTGTGATAAGGGGGGGGGGGGGGGGGGGGGATTCTGAGAGCCTATTAATTCTCTCAATCCGCTGGTGGGATGGGAGCCCTTATTTGGGAACCTAAATACGGAGAGCGAGATAGGAGAGAATCTGGCTAGTGCTACGGACCGCATATCCCAGAGCTCACCAGGCTAACAGCGGCTCCCGCAGCCTCTCGGCTCCGCTTCATAATTGGCTTTAATGGTCTACAGAGGCAGCCGAGGGGGGATCTCATCTTACCATTAGGAGAGGAATCGCTGCCAGGGAAACAGGTGTGTCTGCTTACAGGCCGGTGTAGAATTCCCAGACTGTACTCAGAGTTAAACACTCAGCACATAATTAATTTAGGAAAAATAAATTAATGGAACAAATAGTGGATGTTCCCAGAGTAGCATAATCCCCCCCTTGGAACATATGGTGACACCTTGGATAAAACTGCATAAAACTGACACAAAACACTTGGCCCTCAGTGTACGAAACCATGACGCAAAATGCATAGCGCCCCATTTGGAGTGGGTTTTTGATCAAGTGGTCTCGACAGATATCTGAAATTTATTTAGTGGAAGCCAAAAAGCAGCTGAATATTAAACACTGCACATGTAAACAGTTAGAAGGGTTCCAGTTTGTCCAGTGATATCAATGCATACCTCTCACAACATGATCTGTGAGATCTGATACTATAGATGTGTAAAATCATTTCCTAACTGAGTCTGCATTGCAGAAAGAGCATGGTGTTAATGTCAAACTTGTTTATTTGCAGTTTCTATTGCACCTAACCATTTTTTTGCAGTGCAGTGTGGTAAATTGCGGTGCAGAATAGCAGAATGTATATATCTGATGACAGATGATACTGTAATTTACAGAGATCCAGGGCTAGGGCTGCCAAATGACTACTCTGCTCAAATATGGGACACAGCACACACAAACGCTTGGAATTTGTCCAGTTAATAACTTTTGGGTTGTAATGGTAACCAGTAAGCTGATTTCAGTGGAATATTCACAGGACGTTTATCCATCCATTAGATTTTTTAGTCTCCAGATTTGTCATTTTGTGTGTGGCAATAATTTATAAAACAACGTAAAATTTGTAAATATAGGGAAATACAGGGCCAAACATTTTTCTGGCTGAAATAAGGGGTGTCCTGGTGTCTATTCCCCCTTCTGATTCCTGTTCCTGTACCCCCCTAGTGGAGCTTCTCAGTACTTCAACATTCAGTTGAGGGAGCAAGCATTTTGAACTCCACTTACCCTCGACAAGGAATTGCGCATGCATTGACTATTTCTAAAGTTAGGTATGATGACAGACGATCAATAAAGAGGCTTTAAGATGCTACATATTGTAGCTATCAGTTGAGAGAATGAATGCGTGCGCGTTGCCTTGTCCATGGCGAGCCCAGTTCCGGAAGCCGAACAGGCAACGGCAGACGGGGGGCAGACCTGGAGTCGGGACGGGCGAAGGGGCGAGGGGCGATAGATCAGGCCCTGTGGGGCTTGGGGGATTAAGATTTAAGCCGGCTGATAAGTGCGGTGCATTCCGTCCGTCGCCCGTAGCTCACGTGCTTCCAGGGTGTTCCCTGACGTAGACCTGAACCCCGAGGGGGAATGGCGCCCCCCCGTTAGAACCGTAACGCCAACCGCCGCTCGGCTAGCTAGAGCTTAGCCCTCTTTGGTCTTAAGACTCCGCAAAATGTTTAAGATAACATTGTTCAAATACTTCTCCTGTGTTTTCCCAGCTGCTTATCTCTGTCTGGCCAGAGTTGACAGATAATATGACCTCTTTTGTACAATTTTTTATACAATGAAATATCTTTTATACAGCATAAATGCTCGTACATGGATGGACTCCCAGAACAAAAAAATAATCGATTTTCCAGGCTTTGAATCAGTCACAGTTGCAGGCCATAGGCTTGCTATGCACTGGATGCTTGAACATCCAAATACCTGAGTTGCCTCTGGCCAGTAGAAACAGTCTCTTTATACTGGGTCCAGCTCTCCTATCTGTGTAGCCTGCAGACAGTCAGTCTGCACAATTTGTTTGATGGAATTATCTTTATGCGTGCACCACATGTGCGCAACTTAAATCCACTGGAATAAAAGCAAATAAAATTGATTGTTTCCATTATACGTAGTCTATTTCAGATTGGTTTAGATGAAACAGCGTCTGTAAAACTTAACGTTCTTTCAGGAAGGAACGCAATTTACAACAGATGAGACGCATTTCATTGCAAAACGTTCCTGTTGCTTTTGGAATAAACTGTGCAGTGTCCAGTGGACAAGCATTTTTTTGGAAGATATTTCACCAATCTGTTGGCAGTTAAAAGAAGCTAGAATTGCAAATGAGAGAGAAAGGTATTAAATCTTAAAGATCAAACATTATCTTACACATACCAAAAGTTTTCCTTCCAGACTATTTTTGACAACCAAAAACAAGGTATCAGCTGTTGAACTTGAACTGCCTCATGAACCTCAGTCTACCCTATGACCAAGACCCTACACTTTTCAGTGCAACAAACAAGCCTGCCACCTGATTAATATCATACAATATGAAGTATTGATAATTATGATTAATATCATATCATACGGCAGCATGTTTGCCTTGGAGAGTTAGACAATTGCTTTCACTTTGGCAATGGAAAAAACCCACCAATGAGTGTTTCCAAAATTATTTTTGTCCGCACATATATTGTGGACAGCAAGTTTACTTTATTGTTTGTTACTTTATTTTTAATTCAGTAATCTGAGGGGAAGAGTGAGTTTTGCTTGTATCGGTCTTATCTGAATTTTATTTGTCAGCTCGAGCATCTTTATGAAGCTGAATAACACTCAATAATACATTAATAATAAACACCAAGTAACTCAAATATTGGTAGTCAGCTCTTTATAGTGGAAGAGGCGGGCACCAACAGCATGACATGGTACAGGAAACTGCAGACCTCACATATAATAATGCAGGGGGCTGGATTTAAAAAACCAAACATAAACTCCTGAACAGGACTACGTAGTTGTGACATCATCGCCACATGGGGGTCCCCTGGCGATAGGTGGTGTTGTCAAGACCAGATTGGAGTTCAAGACTGTGGGACACATCACTGAACAGAAGGGACGGTCACATAACCAAGCATTAGTGCTTCAGCTGAATGTGACAGCTAGACACACCATTTCACATTTATGAAAGCGAAGGTTATTCTGCTAGATTACACCGCTTGCTGGATGTGATCAATCAGAATGAGGCAGTGGAAGACACATTCCCAAAAAGCACTGGACATTTTAAATAAAAGAGTAAAGATGAACCAGTTTATAAGGAGACAGGAAGGACACATCACTGACCGTGCCAATGAACAAAAAACACAGAACTCACTAAGACTCCCACAGAGCTCTCAGGAAGTAAGCGAACTCTCCAGGAGATTTCCAGAAACCAATTTCCATAAGCTGCTGTGATGCGCTGACAGAGCAGACGCTTTCTTTGTCTGTTCTTAACACAACAACACACACACGCACACACGCATGCATGCATACACACACAACATACCCACACACAACATACACACACACATACATACACACGTATACACTGATACGCAAACACCTATGCACATGTGTACACACACACACACACACACACACTGGGATCGTCTATGTCTCTTTTTTTAAAGCAGTGCCTATAGAGACTTGAGGCCTCTTTGGGAGACCTGTCAGGATGTTCCCTGTGCAGACGGGCTTATTGTGAGGGCCTGCTTTCCGGAACCTTCTGCCTGGCTGCCGCGGGCCGATTTCGCCGCGGGGTCGGCCAAGGTCGCCGTACCCCGCCGAGGGAACGAGGGGCTTTTGGCCCGTCACCGTGTCGCAGACACCCCCCCCCCCCCCCCTCAACAAAAGCGCAGGCTGAACCGAGGCTCGTCACGGGTTCGAGGGGGCCATGACAGCGCTGCCGTGTCCACACCGATCCAATGTTTGAAACTGAGAGGAATGTCTAACCTTTCTCTGACCTTTATTTTGCAGGTGTTTTGGCTCTGCGATTACTCCCACGTCACCGATCTCCCGTTCCACCTGCAACTGAGGTTCTACAGGTGGTTTGGCTACATTTTAAAACTGTAAATTTAAAATGCAAATTCCTTTGGTTCCGAAATCTGCTTAATGACTTCATTTAGAGACATGGAGGTATGGTTACATATATGCTGAGATGTGTAGATGCTAGGGGGCAGCTTCAGTCGCTGGATTTGTGTCGTGGCACTGCAACTGCGGACTTGTGTGTGTGTGTGTGTGTGTGTGTGTGTGTGTGTGTTGGGGAGGGGGGGTGTCCAGCAGTGTGGACTTTTTTGTGCCTGCTTTGGATTACTGCCAAAATGTGCTTCATGTTAAAGGCCAGCCAATGCCACAATCTGATCGGAAATTGATTCCAATAGTGTGCAATGAAGGGTATGACTCAATTACTTAACTATTTATCTGCTTCTCCCCCCACAACCCCCCCCCCTCCCCCCCACGACCCCTTCCTCCCAAAACAACCACCCCTCTCCCCCTTTAAAATAAGGAGAAAAAAAAACTTTCATTTTCTGTGTTAAGTATCCCAAAAAATCCAATTTCCTTCCATCAGATTAGTGGCTTTTGTGATGTTTTGTCCAGGCACTGGTGGGAAGATTTGTTTCCCTGGGGGTCTAGCTTTGTAAAATGGGCAATGTCAAATACATACATCTTTTTTATAACCACTTTTTGTTTCTTGTTCTTGCTGTTATATTTTATTCATAAAACAATAAATCTGAGCAAATAAAGCATTTCTTTCATATGACTTTTCTCCCCCGATTTACAGATCAGTTACATTGTGTTCAAAGACATTTTTTATGATTTATACAGATATCTTTCAAAGACTTGTTTTCATATTCCAAACAATTCAAATGAATATTTACAAGGAGTGCATAGCTTGGAACTGGCCCTTGGAACCAACCCCCGCCCCCAACCTCCCCACCCCCAACATTTTAATTATGTGAGATTACAGACGATATTGGAGTGGTGTTTGGACTGGATTCTGGACGCGAGAGAGAGGTTTTACTGCGAACGAAACACAGATGCCAATTAATCAACCGACGTCCGCAGGCCATCCTGGCGAGATGTCGTTTTGACGACTTCCTGTTTCTCCAGTACCCCGTGGAGCTGAACAAACAGGAAGCCTGAAGCCACTGCAGGGACCCGAAAGACTCGCTTTGTACCTCACCTGCGCCAAGCCTGCATGCGCAGTTACCGCAATTAAGAGTCTCTGCAATCATTACTGTCCTGGGAACCAATCCCGCACAAGGAAAAAAAATGCTTTTGAAGCCGACATGTGCGTATCATATGGGTATGCGTAAAATGCTAACGTAACCCTCTGGTTAGCATGACGCCGCGTGAAGGAAATCGTTTACGATAGCCATAGCTATCGGACGACGTTCTAGATCAGCGAAGTCACGGGGGCCTGCAGCGTCTGCTTGGTCTGCGTGCGTTTCAGTACTTAAAGGATTAATGTCAGGTGCTGATTGGCTAAATCGGCCACACGCCTCCCTTCCAGGGCCCAGATTGGCTGCTGATCAAGAAGAAAAAGGTAACCTCAGAAACCTTCAGACACTGCGACCCTCCATGACTGGAGTTTGAAATCTTAGATTCTATTCTGATTTATTTAGGCATAATCTATTAGAATTTATTACATTTCAGGCATTTGGCAGGCGTCTTATCCAGAGCAACCTAGAATAATAAGAACACAGTAAAGTATAATTACCGAAATAACCAATCTTGGCTCATCATTTACCTACTGTACATAAAACATCTACCTGAAACAGGACATGTAAATCTTGGCTAGATTAAGGAAATGAAATATAAACCGATAATAGAATAGCCCAGTCCCTCCCATTGGATTCATGATGTAATGTGACCCAGAGACACTCATTGCCTTCCCTGCCTTAGGGAATTTAAGGAGATGTGTCAAAGTTTACAGTATCTAAGTTATGTGATATAGTTTAAATGTCATGCGGTGTTACAGTATCTAAGTTGTGTGATATAGTTTAAATGTCATACGGTGTTAAGTGATACAGTGAATGTCATGCCGTGTAACAGACTTGTGTGTTCACTGGAGGTAGGAGATCTCTGCCCTCCAGGAGGGCTTAGCATGGAAAACAGACCCAGGACACAAAGGCTCAACATCAGAGTCAGATCTTATCTGGAGTAACCTACAGGAAGGCGCCCAGTCTTGCCTAACCGCATATCGTAGTGGCTTTTTCCTTACACACACGCACACACACACACACACACACACGCACGCACGCACGCTCTCACACACACAAACACTCATGCTGTGCGCGCGTGCACACACACACACACACACACACGCACCGCGCACACACATTTATGCGCACACGCACACGCACGCACGCTCTCACACACACAAACACTCATGCTGTGCGCGCGTGCACACACACACGCAAATGCACTCAAGCTGAAGTGTAACAGAGATAAATCCTAATTTCTGATACACTGTAGTCGTAATACCGCTGTAAATATATACCAGCTATACGATACCTATCCTGCTTGTTCATTTGTCAGCTACCCGCGGGCAAAGCACACGATTGTGAAACCGGCTTTATTAGCCCAGACCGCTCACCGCGAGGTGCTCGTTGTGGACGACCGTTCGGGGAACATACGGCATTTCCGTGCCGCGTTTAGCAGTGACGTAAACCGCCACCGCCGCGTTCTCCAAACCGCCTCTCTCTCCTTTTCCCAGGATCCACCCGGCACCGTCGGCGTCGCCGCGGCCGTCCTCCCCTCCCCGTCCGCAGGGGCCGAACGCGCTCCGGAATGCTGATGGCGTTTCGCCATTGAGCCGGGGGTTCATATTTTTTCGGGAGGATCCATTGACTTTCTCCCTTTTCAGCCCTGCTTTAATCCCCGAGCCTGGGTCCCTCCGTGGTCCTCCACAGAAGACCCATTATTCCCCCTCTTATTGCCCCCCTCCCTCGCGGCTTATCTCCCTTCCTGGTGACAGTCTTTTCAAGCCTTTCCTTAATGACCTGGGGAGGCATCCACGGTCCTAAAACTTCCCAGGCTAAGGGAGCCAGTGATGTCAGAGATGTTTGGTGGTTGGTGGTGGGGGGTTGCCGTTCATTCAGTCTCTGGGGTTTCCCCCCCCCCCCTCCGTCAACGAACGAAGCAAAACTTTTTTAAAGTCCGGATTCCCTGTCCCACGGTCCCCCCCCCACAGCCTCTCCTTATCTTCCGCTCAGTGTCGACGCAACGATAAACCTCCCCCCCTAAAAAAAAGTCACCCCACCGATCCTTTTGCAGAGGGAAGAAATAGGCCCTTGTTCAGTGAAGCGGGATTGGTGTTCCAAGATGGTGATGTCACCCACCAGTTCTTTGAAATGCCTGGTGAAACCCATAATGCGATTACAAAAACCCAAATATCAAATAAGATCCTGTAACCTTAAAATGAACATTTACAGCCTTGCGAAACATACTCTCGCATTAGGTAGCCATCTCAATCATGTATGTGGAAAGCAATTCATTATAATAACCATTTCAACATCACAATACTTTAAACACAAATCAAATAAGCAGAACACTTAAATATGAACACAGCTTCATAATTTCATGAACAAAGTAAGAAATTATGTTTTTGCTCCGAGCAGACAGCTCTGAACAGTTGTTTGTAAACCTTTAGCGAATGTGTTCCTCTAAATGGCAGTATAATGGCTTTGCACAGTTAGATTCCATATCGTAATGACATGAACGTACCTCCCACGTTTTCTGCATGTTTACTTTTTTCCCCCCGCAGAGAAGTTACACCATCATTGCTGAACCACAAGATCACGGTTTAAATATATCACATAATTCCACAGGCCTTTGTACTATTTACACTGCACTTTGAGTAGTGAGGTGGGGGAGGGGGACGGGCAGATTAAGTTACAGTTGTAGTATGAAGTATTATAATAACAGGGTTAACTGTGGTCATATGTGGTATGATTTGGTTTGGTCATACTGTGGTTGTTTGTGGGGTATGATGTAGTATGATCATACTGTGGTTATATGTATGTGGTGTGGTCCTACTGTGGTTATATGTGATATGGTACATATTGTGTATCTAGAATGATTTGGTTTGGTCATACTGAGGTTGCATGTGGTGTGGTACAGTCATAATGTGATTAGATGTGGTATGGTATGGTCATGCTACGGTCACATATGATGTGGAAGGCAGCAATGGCACGGTCATGTTGTGGTTGTCCTTGGAGTGATGCGGTCACATTGCGTTTGTTGTATGAGATGCAGGTGTTGGGGTCCCCCCGAGTCCCTGAGTGTGGCTGGGGGTGGGGGGGGGGGCAGGGGAGTGTCTGCATTTTAAACCCTAAACCCTGAACTAAACTAAACTACCTACGGCCTTGGGACGGACACGTCCAATTGGCCCAATTAGGTAAATAATGACCGCAGTGAAGTCATCTGCAGTGCGGGAAACAGAAATAAGGATGGCCCTGGAGGACGGGGTCTACACCAGCCTGTGTCCTCTGGGCTCCATCTGGTTCTTCTCTGTGAGAAAAGAAGGAAAAAACCAGCGGGGGAAAAACTGAAAAGGAGGGGGGAATTAACCAATCGAGCCTCTTCACGAAACCTCAGCAAATTCAGTCTTCAGCATTGCTGCCATTTCCTTTACACATAATAAGGTGCCGCATTTTACATGAGCCTTTGCAGGACTTTCCACAGAGTAAGAGGTAATTAATGTGTTCATTTATTTTTTTGATTAAAAAGTTACATTGCATTATAGTGAGTGATGTTTTTCATGGCACCTCAGTTTCTGATGTGTACCATATAAAAATAGTAATGGGCCTTATGGAACAAGACTTCAAAATGAATTTAAAGGGGATGCCAATATTTCGGTCAACAAAAAAAAAGCTCCTCTAGATGCACCAGGTTTGTCTGAAATGGGGCCTGGGCAGGCCTCTCCGCTAACAAAGACACTAAAACACAGGAACGAAAGACGTGCGTAACCACAAAAGTCTCTCTCTCGTGAACCGCGAAAACCAGCTTAAACAGCGAACGCGTTGAAAGAACCGATCACGTATTGAGGTCTAACAAAAAAACCTAACAAAGCCCAACAGCTACAAAGCTAAACACGGCAACAATGCCGTCTCACATCGGGAATAAAAGGAGGGGATTGTGGTTTGCAACGAATGGGCATTAAGATCTGGTAGGAGGCAGTAAAATCAAGGGCCCAGGGCTTTGTTAGCTTGTAAGAACAAAACATCAAGCTTTACAATCTGCAAGTGCCACATTTTTTACAATTAGTTCATGATTAGTTCATCCGTGTGTGCCATTTGAATCTATATAGCACAATTCATGCAGAAGATGCAATTCAAAGTGCTTAACATAAAATAAAGTTAAAAAGCAGGACCTGAAACAAGTATGTATAAATTAAATATACTGCAGTTAAAATACTATTATTTTTAATTAAAAAAGCACTGATGATTTTCCTTTGATGCTGGGTATGTCAAAAAATGAGGTCACTATATAGAAATAGTTTACTTTCATGCCCTGAAACATTAAGACAAAGCTCGTATAACCGCACCACTTCAAAGAAATCAAAAACACTTTTTACCCATAACTTCTTGAAGAAGCTCAAATGTAAAAACATTCTCAGACAATGAAAACCAAGAGAACATCTAAGAGTGAATGCATTTCAGAAAAGCAGGTGGGTCCCTGAACAATCCTTGTTTATTTAACGGTGAGAAACCTCTTACGGTTATGACAGCTGGTATGCAATGGAAAAAAGAGACCAATCAAAAAGGCAATTGCATAATAGACATGAAGACAGGTTTAAATAATCTTCCTAAATGAGATGTTTATGAAAACCAAACGCCAAAATGTCTTACAGGCAGACTAAGCTGCTTTGTTCGTGATTTTTCATTTTGTCAGGTGAGGTTATATATGCCCGCAAAGTGTGACGATGTCATAGATTGCCTTCGAGGAGCAGCGAGAACAGAAGGTGGAAAATGCTTTGACATCCAGCACAGCATAATTACTGGATTTAGATAAGAGGGGAATTCCATTATAAATAGGAAACCCTGTACAGGGTATTAGCTTGTTCCACTGTCACTCCAGCTAGCTAGACGTGTTGGCCATTATAGAGACAGTAACGTCATTCTCATCGCAACCACAGCAAAGGGGAGGTTGAATTTCAATTAAATGAGTGTCATTCTCACTCTCAAAAAAAAAAAAAGTTCAGATGGCAAGAGCATCTACAATCAATTTTTTGATTCAGGGGGGAAAAATTCAGGAGTGCAAGTTACATCACGAGGTCCTCTGATGTAACTCAATGTTTTTGAGTTAAAACCTTTTCTGATTGACCCCCCAACCCCTCCCCAGAGTTCCACATATTTGCACGATATGGATCCTCTTCAATTCAATTCTTCATTCTCTCTGTGACGCCATTTGTTGTTTTTGTTTTAATGGGGAAAGTTCAGCAGCACACTTGACACTCTGCACTAACCTTTCCTTAATGCAGCTAATTAAAATCTTAGAGGTTTTACTGTGTGTGTAAATTAAGGGTGCACTCAAGTGTGCAAGCACACTCGCACACTCTCTCTCTCTCTCTCTCGCACACGCGCGTCACTTCCTCTGCCTCCCCAGTGACTGGCAGCTAACGGCGGCTAGCGGCAGCTCGAGCCCTGAGAGACGTTGACTGGCGCTCTGTTCTCCCGGCCCGTCCGCGGCACAATAAGGCTCTTATTCCCGCCCGCTTCCTGCCGGAGCCGGAGGGGGCCGGCGCACAAAGGGACCGAGGCAAACCCCCTGCCGCGCAGCGCAGGGCTCGCCGAAACGCGCCGGTCATTCAATCCCCCCCCCCCCCACCCCCCTCACCCCCGCCCCCGTCCCCGCCCCACCCGACCAGAGAACTTTCACCATACAGGTGAGATACAGGGACAGTCCTCCCCTTGGATTGCTTTGATGAAGAAGCAGCCACCAATAATCACAAATAGTTTGCACAGAGCATAGCAGTGATTGACAAGAGATGGAGAGAAATATTGTAAATGCATCTTGGTTTAAAATACAAAGCACAAATTGCGGTACCTTTCAAACAAATATAACTCTAAACTATGATCAAAATGGTGGAGGTGTATGTTGCTTTGCAGGTGGTACAGAGGTACCTACCATGCAAAAAAAAAAAAAAAAATCAATAAAAAAAAGGTGAGCAAAGCCATATTCCATGTGGAATGCATGCAAATACACATTTAAAAAACTTGTTTCGAACAGCCCATTCCTGGTGATTAATATGTTCCCTGTTTGTCTAAGTCATTAGGAAAAACCTCTAGGTTTTGGCCAGACAGGAAGTGGTGCTGTGGAGGGTGGGGTAAAATTAAAAAATGAAGAAGTGCCAGGTCCCACTCAGACTGACCTGAGAGTTGTGAAGTGATGGAAACTAAACATCTGAAAAAATAAAAAAGTATAGGACGTTTATCTTCGCAAAGCAACTTTTATCAGCTCACACTTTAAACGTAGGAAATGTCTACAGCTGCAAAAAGAATACACCACTGATGTGGCCAAAGAAAACCCCACAAGATTCTTCTAAATATCTAGAGCATCTGACATTACATCTGCAACTATGAAAGGGTGATTTATCCCAGGGAAGAGTAATGAAAAGCAGCTTTGCTAAGTGTGCTGTCCTACATCAGTCTCACTTTCCCTCAAGTTGAAATGGCAGCACACCGTTTGTTTGAAAAGACACTGAAACTACCACTCATTTCTCCAAGCGTTTCAATAAAAAAAAAATTAGATCAAATTTATATTCTAATGTGGTTCTCAGGGCAGTGTTCGAAACGCTGACCATCCCTGGGCCAAACATACGATATGTATCACATATAGAGGCTGCAAACTATCAGAAGATTCTAAAAAGGCAACAGTTCATGATAAAACTTGCAGTGAGTGTTGTCGGAAGCATTATTTCGCTATTTCGAGTCTGGGTTCTCTGCACATATTGTTTTCACTTCTGGGTTTTCAGATATACTTGGTCTCTCATGCACATATACTGTACAACCAATTCTCAGACACTGAACCAAGGAGAAATTCTTAAGGACGTGTCCCACCCAACCCCCCCCCCCCCAGGACTGATAACTTTATTCCAGACGGGGACAATGGACATACTTTATGAGCTCACGTATCAAGTCTGTTCATCTTTCATAAGGGGCCGGTTGTGTGTAATTTCTGGTCCACTCGGTCGTCTTATACGCCGGTGCTAGTGATGGCATCATCTGGTCCGTCAGCACCTCCACAATCAAACTAAGCGCTTTATTATTAATTGGAGCCTGCAGGTCACGGAACTGAAGGAGGGCATTGATGGTCCTCGCGAAACAATGACAAAGCTTCTGTGACCTGACAAAGGAGCTGCCTGTCACTCAAGGGTCACACTTCAATGACATCATCTTTCAGTTAACTAGGATGTACCTCTACCTAATTTAATATTGAAACAATGAAAACGATAATAATAATAATAATAATAATAATAATAATAATATTATTAAATACTTTTTTTTGTTTTCCCTTGAAGTCTTTTTATTCAAAGGAACATTTTTTAGTTCTTTGGAATGTTTTTAATAAAAATAACACAGGAACACAGAGATCTGACAAGGTCTTGTTAGGGATCTGTTTCTCACAATCAAAGCAAAGTGCCAACCTTACAAAAGCATTTTGCGGAAACATGTTTTATAAATTACCGAGACAATTTTCCCTGTGGTACATGCTTTTAAAGAGCATTTAGAGTGGCCTTCGCTTTGTGCACCAGGATGAAAACAGCTCATATGTGAGGGATTTGTGTATCTGTGCTTTTTGAGTCACAGTCAGAGTGTATCTCTCTATCTGTCTGGTTCAGACAGAACAAAGTGTAAAAGCTGACCTTTGACCTTTCTCTCTGCCTGAGGAGACTTCAGAAGCAAAAGGGGGCTAATAACAGCTTTCCAGACATCCAGTGAAAAAGGTCTGCTCCTTGCTCCCAACCACCACCCCCCCCACCCCCACCCCAAAAAAAAAAAAAAAATACACACTGCCAGACAGGCCAATCCACAACCCTGAATACATGACCACATGACCCCCCTAACATATACCCCTTCCCCACAGCATCACAGAAAACAATTCCGTTGAAACTCCTGATTCATAGAACAGAACATATTGCCAGGCAGAACAATCCATAACTCTGAATACATGACCACAAGATCCATCTAACATATATCCTTTCCCACAACATCACAGAAAACAATTCCATTGAAAGTCCTGATTCATAGAACAGGACTTCTTTGGCCCAAGTCCAACAGTACTGATCCCAATATTCCAAGTATTCCTGGAGATACAGCAGCCAAGGTTCAATAAACCTTTGTTCATTACTTTTAAAATTTACATGGTTTTAAAATGTAATAAATCAATCAATAAATTAATTAACAAATAAACTTTTCTGCATGTTTAAAATTTCATTGAAGGTTTTACTATAAACAGAGTTTGGCAAATTGTCAGAAATTGTCAGAATTAACTCACCACATTGTGTCCGCTGAGGGGAAAAAAAAAAAAAAAAAAAAAACCTTTGCATTTATTTGTAATTCAAAGCTAACGGCAAAAAGTTGATTGAATCCTGGCCTTCATTAACATTTCACAAACGGCACACTGGCGGTACTCGTACAATAGACTTCAGAACAAGCTGGTTTTTATTCAAAGGCTGTTCTAATGGTAATCCAGGACCTATAATCTCCCTGACCAAAGTGTGCTGTTCAACAGCGTTACACTCATCTTTCCAAGGGCTGTTTTTATGTTCGCCCAACACCTCCAGGTCCAGTACCTCCTCGTGTTTGATGTCCTCTTTAATTACGCAGCGTAGTAATCTTCGTTGCGTCCCACAGTTAGTAATTGAAGTTAAAAGTTACTCAGCCTAATAATTTTGCCAATGCGTTCTGTCACCTTAAGCTTTTCACTGGAGAACTTTTCCAAGACCGTGATGTACCGTCTTTAATCGCTCTCTCCGTCAGATAGATCCCCACACATATGTAATTACCAGCCTGCGTTCATATTCTCATCTGCTCTGTTCAGTCATTCATACTAATGGGATAACGATTTAAATGATATTCCAACACATCCACCACATACAGCCAAATACAACTGGTCTGCTTCGCACACTCAATATTCATGTACCAATGGCAATTACAGTTATGGATCTGAAGGCGGGAAAATGCAGTGATAAAATTAGGCAACGTTTAAAGACTCATAAATCAAGGCACAGCAGCAATAGTAAAGTTATACAACAGAAAATACAGTAGGGGAGATTGGCAATACCCTCATTACAGTTGGGTAGGTGAGAATTGCATCAGCTCCATTCGGGTAGGGTAAGGGAAAGTCACAATAGCCTGATTGTGGAATGGTAGTATTGGGAGGTAAAACGAGTCTGTGACAGTACAACACAACGCAATGAACAGCAGGGGAAATCACTACATCATTATGCCCCAGCTCAAAAACGTGAGGGTGACCATGAAAATCAGGCGCGTGCTCAACGCGGGCATTTAAAAACACCCAAATGTCCGTTTTCAATAAATAAAGAGTAAATGATATGAGCGCTAGGTCATCTCTGAATAATTTCCTGTTCACATGTTGGCCACCGAGACCCCGGCCTCATTGGGTCACTCCATTGATGTCGGTCACAGCAGGGACCACTTAAGCTCCCCTTGTCGGGAGAAAGGCAGGTTTTTAAAACTGTAATTCCGCCCTCTGTTTTTACCCAGCGGACGTTGGCGCTAAGTCCGCGACGGAGGAGAAAAGAGCGGGGAATTATTAGGCCGAGTCAGCGGAAGCGCAAACGAGATGGCACAAAGCGCTCTCTCGAAGGCTGTTTTTTCTTTTTTTGTTTTCGTGTTGCACAATGGGAACGTGGATTGGCATGTCTTTAGGCGAGGAGGCCTCTCGGTAGGTGGCGCGTTTGTGATTAACACAAAATCTGATGATGCACGTCCCTGGCGTCTGAATTTCCACAAATTATGCTTGCGCCCAGCAGGTCGAATTCAAACTGAAGAAGAAAAAACACGATATGGAAGAGTGTGTGGGCAAGCTAAATTCAATGGACTTATCCGTAAAGTCCTTACGATGTACTTAATCACGTAAATTGTGTGGAAAGTGTCATTCTGGATAATGACCCACTTTAAGAGAGACATTTACTCCAGAAACAGAACCCCCAACAAATCTACAGTGCAAAACCACAGTACACTGTTGACGCTACTGGCCGTGTGCAAACAGGATCTAACACAAATGAAATAGGGGTCGTTATAAGTAGCTCAACATCAGAACTGAAATCAACACAGGTGCTGATTAAAAAAATATATATCTTGAGTACACCATTGAACAGAGAGCCAAGGCCAGTATATAGATATTCAGATATAAACACTTTTAACCTAAGGCCTAATCTCGTAAAACTGAGAAGTGTCTCCTGATTGTGAAATTACCAAGAAATTCTTGGAAGGCACCTGATGAGCTAGTCTGGGTATATGAGAATGCGATTTTTATTTGGAAACACAAAATTTGGACTGAAAATCTTGGTGACACCAGTCAATCCCAGCTTGCACGGAGGGCGTGTGTACATTTCCAACTGAATGAAGAGGAGTCTCCTAGCAGCAGCATCACGGTTGTCCCTCAGCATCCAGAAGTGTTTGACTTCCTATTGGCTTGTTTTTTTTTTTTTTTTAAGGGATCAGGCCTCAGTGTACTTCCTAATTATCCAGTCCTCCTGCTTTTCTGTATATTGATGACAGTGTGTCTGTAAAAAGCACTATGCAAATAACATTGAATTGACTAGTTATGCCAATTGGGTCCTTTTTTTTTGTTAATGAACAGGGAGTTTACAGTATGGTCCACTATAGTCTTCGCATTTGCCAACATTTACATGACTAAGCCAGTTACATAGCCCTAATGCATGGGCAATGACATGGTTATGACACAGTTAAATACTAAGCAGAGTCCTTGCTAGAATTTGTCAAAGAGGAAGTCTACAATGCCGTTGGGTGGATGGTTTGCTTTGATTGTCGACTGGTCACCTAAATTTACATATGAAACCATCCTCACTGTGTTGGAACCATTCCAAAAGCACAGGTTATTGAGATTCTTATCCAAACATTCTTAAGTGTACATCAAGTTTTAAAAACTAATTTAAAGTGTGAAATGACCCCATGTCATACCAAGGTACGTGTTCTCACTGGTTTTCTTGGAGGAAGCAGGTAATCATCGAGGTGGGAATAGTTGTATTGTTTGAAGAATAAAACACCTGCTTGGTTCCTTTGTCGTTGAGTTTGTTCTGAACCCATCACAATGTCTGTACTTTCTAAAGAGCTCTCAGCCACTTTGAAGTCTTCAAAGATCCTGGACTGGCGCGAAGTGGAACCAGTCCAATTCTCCCTGGGGTATTTATTCAACTGACGTGAGGAACCACAGGAAGAGTCCCGCTTCTTTTCAGCGAGGCACTTCATTTTTTACCCCCTCCCGAAAAATGACGTTGAAAAGGATGAGAATTTATCATAAGGAGGGGAAGGGGGGGGGGAAATCATTGGACAGAAGGAAGATATGCTAAATCTGAAACCGAATAAAGCCCTTTTTTTGAATACTTAACGGAAAGTAATCTGGAAGGGTAACGCAAGTGAAGTCATGGTTTCTGCGTTCATTGTTGAGGAATGGACCACCTGGTGCAGAACAAAACTATTATTACAACTCAAAACAAACAGTCGAGGAGGCTTAGACAGGCTTTGAAGTGATAGGGCTCAACACTGTACCTCAGCCCTACCGGTATCCCCCGACGACGGAACCCACAGCATATTTTTCAGAAGTAAAACGAGGCCAAATTAACGCTTTCAAGAAGTCCGCTTGCGGAGCTCCGGGCGAAAACAAACGCTAGCACGCGTGCAGTTGGTGAAGCCCCTCCCCCCTCCCAGTCTTTTTTGGGGGATGACAAAAGCGCTTTGATGTCTGTGAAGATCTTTTTTCTATCGCCCTGATCATATTACGCTCAATATCCCGCACGTGAAAATCTGGATCTGATGCATCAGTTTGGAGGTGGAGCCACGCCCGATGTCACAGAGTTGACCTCCGACCCCTGACAGGATTACCCACAGGCTTGTGGGAAGGGAGCGGATTGAACGCTTTCAGGATCACACTGCAAACATTCCTTTGTTCTTCCTCTGTTTAGCAAACGACCTTCCCCCCCGCCCCCACCCCCCAAAAATATGCAGTGGTTGGGTGTGGCTTTAGGTTTAACAAGCCCTTTTCCCAGGGGTCAGAATCGGCCAGAGCCCAAGACGATCAGGTGATCCCAACACTTTTTCGGATTCCCTGGCCGGGGTCTGGAAAATCGGGATTAAGGGCGTCGGGAGAGCCCTGGATTACAGTGACCCCGTCAGGACGTCAAAGAACCACGAGGGATCCCTTCACCTCCGGCTTCTTCAGAGAAAAGCGTCGCCCACAGGGCCTACATGCCATCCAGACTTGTGTAAGAAGATTAGCAAACCTCACCCCCCCCCCCCCTTTTCAAATAGGTTTTGGGCCACTATTGACTCTGTGCTCCCAGAGTCTCCATTGATTAGGTTTGAGTTTATATCCTGTCAGGTTTAAACCAGGATGCTCACAAAAGGATGCAATTCAGAACAGTTCCCCCATCACAATACGTGTTCTAGTGTTTACTCCCCAGTGTAGGGTCAAAGGTTAGAGTCTTTCACTGGCCTGAAGACGGCAGCACAGTCTACATACAATAGCTGCAATTAAAATGTTGTTTTGCGTATGGATGTGTATTGATTCCTTTGAACAAGTTCAGGGCTTTTATTCATGAAGCATCTTTGATTTCAAGTACTGATCTGGGAAAGTTTAGCTTTATAGCTCATATTGCATATGGTTTGGATATGGACAAGGAGGAGGAGAGAAAAAAAAAAAAAAAAAAAACCTTACCCTAGATCAAAAATGACTCCTATACTGCGAGTCCTCCACTAATCATCCATTTTCATTTCAGACCCATGACTGTGAGGTTGCTTGACCCAGATTTCTCATGTAAACACTCAGCCAAATCAATCTATAATTTGTGAATTATGAGTCGGTACAGGGAGTCAGCGAACGGTGGAATATAATGCACTTGATTTTATGATACATAATTTTCCCATTGTGCTGGCTGTACACAGGAGGTGCAACCTTATCAACTTTGATAAAGGGTTCTTTGCACTACAACAAGACCATTTCTCCCCATCAATAGAGAATTTCATTGCAGTTTAGGGCCAGCAATGTAAGCATTTCCCATACTCACACAGAGGGACACACTGGGACAGATAAACTCAGGGTTAGCACAGCCGTTGTGTATGTATACGAGTGGGGGCAGGTGAAGTATTTACCCATGTTAATGGGCTAACATGACACAGTGTGGTATAGTGGCTAGGGAACAAGGCTTGTTAACTAAGAGGTTGCATGTTTGACTACCAGGTGGGGCACAGCCTTTGTACACTGCAGCAAGGAACTGCATTTAAATCAAATATACAGCTTTATAAATGGACTGTATGATAAAATGGTGAATAAAACCAAGGTGGCCTCTTAAATGCAATGTGATAAAGTATCTAAAGTCTTTTTCTTCACTGGATGTCTTCTATTCAGAGCTCAATGGTGCAGTCAGCTGACCGGATTCATGCTTTGATGAAGGAAACTTTTTTCCCCTCCATGGGGAATTTTGGTCCAAAGAGAAATGAACTGAGATGTTTTCCAGGAGTGGTGGCAATGGCAGTGCAGAAATGGGGGGGGGGGAGTAATGGATGTGGGATTGGAGAAGAATTAACTAGATCTGTGCGATCTGTGCCCCCCCCCACACTCACACATCCCCCAACCCAAACCCCCACCCCCAAACACAGTACAACAGAGACTTTCTTCTGTGAAATACACCAGCTGTCAATCCCCCTTCCGGACAGAACTGCTTCACAGATCTCTCAAAAGAAGGTACGTGTGTATGTGTGTGTGTGTAGGGGGGGCGGGGGCAAGAACAGAAAAGCACATCCCAGGAAGCAGCTGGTCCAGATGTTCCCATGACTACACTGCAGCGAACGGACAGAGGATGCACAGATGTGTCACGCTATCCTTTCTCCGCTCACCACTCAACCTCGTGCATCTTGTGTGCTGAAGATAAAACAATTATAATAAAAAACAGCCAGGTGCAATTTACAATGCAAATTACTTCCCTCTTTTTTGCCAAAAATGTGCTTTCTAAACATTAAATCAGATTTATTTATGGAACTAGATTTTCTTGAGAAGGTTTACTGATAAGATATACTGACAAAATACCAGGACAGAATACAATGTATCCATAAAAGGGGACATTTAATTATTTTATTTTTTTTGCAAAATTAAATAAAACTTAATTTTATGGAAATAGACTCTGAATATTGTGAACAACACACAGGTCAGACTTCCAGTGGTATACATCTGTTTCTCATGCTAAATATGAGTATTTATCCTGGAATTATTATTACTTAAGATTATCTGCTGTATCTGTGGCAGCAGGACAGTTAATGGGTCCCTGTTCACCCCCAGTTACCTGTGGCTTACTGGTTACTGTTACCGGTGACTTGTTACTGTTATTTGTTATCTGTGACCTGTTCCAGTTACCTTTTTACCTGTGACTTGTCATTTGCTACCGTTACCCATTACTGTTCCCGGTGACCTCTTACTGTGATCAGTTAATCCAGTGGCGTTACCCGTTACTGGTACTCATGGTTACTGTTACGTGAGACACCGTAGCTATTACGGTCAGTGTGCATGGGAATCCGTGTCAGGATCACCTGCAGTTCTAACATCTGAAGAGCGGAAGAGAGAGAGAAATTCCAAAAGTGAAAGAGTGGGTGAGGAGACAGATAAGGACAGCTCCAGGTCAACAGCAACATCAGCAGTTACCCATCAACGTCACACCGTGATAACATAAATCGTTAAAAAATGATAAATCTCTGATTAATGTCCAACTCATGACAAGAGCACTGACAGAACAGATCCCCAGATACAGTATTTCCATGCAGAGATAGCATGAATCATAATGAAAGTTCAATATAAAGTTTTTTTATGTGGATATTTTAAGACAAAAAAGGGTAATTGCACTGAAAATATGCATTATGGCTACATATTCATAAATTAGTCGCAGCAGATGAGTTATAAAAATATGTTCACATTTGCAAGCCCATTATTCATTTACTGGCAGAGATCCTGCAGATGAAGTGGTGCTCTGGTTGGTACTGTTAACACAGTCTAGTTTCAGTCCTGAAACTACACAGTTCACTACTGCCACCTACAGGCCATTCCCAGACTGACATCCCCAAACCTGCCTTCAGTTGAACAAGTTGAATGTAAAGCAAATTGAAGCAAATTGACAATTTAGACACAGATTGTATGCTTTTTGAAGCTAGACATTTTGCAGTACTGCCATAGTAATAGTATAATAGTGAAATTGCAAATAGTTTTCCTGATACTGCAAAACAGCTCACATGTTCCAGTGAGTTTACATCATGTCAGCCTGTATAGCTGAAACGAAGACTGAATTTGGTCATGTCTTAAGTTCTCAATCACATGCTTTCTTTTCTAGTGGCTTTTTCCACATTTTCCTTCCAAACATGGACTGTGTCCATGAAATTACTACACTTGTGAGTGACCTCCTCCAAAAGGCTCATCTGTACGCCAGAGAGTATTATCGACCCAACAGGCCACACATAATACTACAGGAGACCTAGTGACTATTTAATACCCTACAGGCCACACACAGTACTACAGGACAGCCGGTGACCATTTAAAACCCTACAGGCCACACACAGGTCTACAGGACAGCCAATGACAGAGTACTATAGGAGACATCTGGTACCCTGTGGCTTCACGGCATGCTGGTGGGAGGGGCTAATGCAGCAATAACCAGAAGACCTTTGGCCGAGTTGGACAGTCTACCCCGAGCAGAATGAAGTCAACTGGGCCTCTCTGCTGCAGATTCCCTGCAGAGTCAGCTAATGACATCGCCCAAGCTAAGACCCGCGCCGTCTAGACTGCTGTATATTAACAAGCATTTCTGCACGTGTCCCAGCCATGTGTCCTATTTTTTTTTTTTTTTTAATGAAGAACGATGCTCTACTTCCTCTTTCCAGCTGTATGTAAGCTTTCCTCGTAGAAAATCCTCCCTCCCAAAACAGGATGAAGCATGAACGTTTACAAAAGCACAAACTTTGCCATTTGTCGCTCTGAGTGTGTGTGTGTGTGTGTGTGTGTGTTTTATGGAAGTATTACAAGATCTGTAGCACCATCCTAGGTTTTGTCTATTGCCTTTTTCAACATCTGACTTTACTTTTAAATCATGTTAGCATTGCATTTACTCAAATAAAATCTGTAACTAGACATACAGATAAAATATCAATACGGATCCCATCTTTCTCCTGGTTTACAAAACAATGGCTGCCATACAATTTAAGCATATTTCTGACAGTTAAAATTAAACGGATGATGAGATGTGGCCATTTTCCAGTTGAACTGTGCTGCCTTTCATGACTGGTGGGGTTTCGTACTGCAAATGCATGAGATGTATTAATAGACATCGATTTGAATGAAACCATTCTGGTCTGCCTTTAGATTTTCCATATTTTCACTGTTGCGGAAATGTCCAGATGAAATCTCTTCTGAGAGAACATGATGTGCCTGAGGTTTGTGGACAAGAACAAGTGCGACGGAAGTCCGTGTACACAACAACAACGACCTTGCTACGAGTTGCCTGGCAACCCCCACAGACACATGTCCAGCAAGAACACATCCCACATGTCCCAATTATTATTATTTTTTTCACACGTTGCATTCGCACAGCAGACAGACTGCTATTCACGTGTCTCATTGCTCACAGCCATGACCAGCAGGGGGTGCCCTTTTCCAAATCTGTTTTCACCCCCCAGGAAGCACAAAATTATTTTTACCATTTGTTTACAATGTTACCGAAAGAAAAAGTACAAAAGGTTGCACTGATTAAGAATGTTGTAGCGCTTTTTCAGAACATTATGCTTTTTTTAATCACCCCCCCCCCCCAAATTACAATTACTAGTTATCCTTATTCAATTAAAAAAATGTCATCCAACAAAAACAAATGCAATCTTCAACAGCCAAGAGAAGGCCATTTTCAAACATTATTTGTCCAGAAGCTGGGAGCTTAATTTATAGCACATGTACTCAGTCTTCACACCAGGGCCAGTACTGTTCTCAGCCTGATGGGCACAGAACACACACCATGTACCTGTACGCAGTTCAGAGGAATTTGGGGACACTTACGAAACATCAAAGCATCCCCTTGTGCAGGTGCGGGGCCCACCTGACTGTCTTCAGTTTGCCCCCAACACACATGGGCCCCCTTTGAAGTGTGGAGGCCCCAGTGACATCATTTCTTTACATTACAGGCATTATACGCATCACGCAGTACTGTTCTCTTCCTTGGGCACACAGGGGCGCAAAGGATTTTATTCCCCCTAATTTTTTCTTGTACAATGTGTTTTTTTTTTTGTTTTGTTTTTTTTAAATTTTTTTAAATGAAACAAAAACAAATAAAAGCTTGTAAATTCTGTGCATTTGTGGAGAACTCACATGAGACACTTAGAGAGCCCAGGTGTTCTGACTGCTCTTCCTTCTCATGGTTTTCTATTATGTTGTTTAATTAAAAAAACAAACAAACTATTGTTTATGCACACAGTGTACATATTGTTCACGTACTTACAAGACCCCTTTTGTTAAGCTGCCCAGATATTAAAAACACTAAAACACAAAAAAAAAGAAAATTTATCATAACACAAAATAAATCTTCAAAATTGCACACTTGAATTGAGCGGCAGGATATTGTCACTCAATTTAGAAAGGCAGTTGACCATACAACAAGTTCACCTCACCTGTGTTGCTGGGTCTGAACTAGCGGTGGAATATATACATATTTTTATAGAGAACACAGAAACCAGCAGGACCGAAACTGGTTCTCCAGGACCAGGGCTGTGTTCCCCAAGAGAAGAGCAGTGTGCTGAGTGTGTCACACAGTTACTGCACCTAGCAGTGTGTGGGACAGGTAGGATTGTTGAATTGTAGGATTGACCCCAATGACCGAGCCCAGAATGTTCCGGAATGTGGGGATTGTGTCATCAGAGGGGGGGGTGTGGTCTCAGTCCATACAAAAGGCATCCTGCCCCTCCCTCACAACCCTAGACCCCACCCACCAATCAAAAGCCCGCAGCAGGAGAAAAAAAAGCATGTACCAGGAGAGCCAAAAGCTTGCATCAGGACTACCAAAAGCATGTGCAGCATCCAGCCCTCAACTGCTTGCAGTAAAGAGCGGATTATTTAACTAGACTTCTATTCACTATAAACACTTTTTTTTTGTTTTTTTTTTAACAGCGGGTACTCATGGCTGATGTACAAACATTGCTTGTGGCATCAATGTAACGTTTTATGTGTTACTAAAACAGTGGACTTATGTGCAGAAGCATAATTACGATTAAAAACTGTAATATCGGTAAGATAAGAAATTAAGCATCTTTGGCTGCAGACAGCAGAAAACCCCTGTAACCTAAAGACAATCATGACCTTTCTCTTCCACCAGAGGGCAGCATTTAGAATCCAGATATTAAAAAGGCGAGAAATGCCGCTTCACACAGTTCCACAGAAGTTCAGACTAACGTGGAATGAATGTGGAAAATGAATTTCCACAAGAAAACTGCTGTTGGGGAGCACAAGTGGAACCCATCTTCAGTTATTGTGAAATCTTCACTGCCTGTGTCAGAACCAGGTTTGCCAGCCAACAGCATTGAGCAGTCGCTGAAATCTAAAGACCAGCAGCACATACGGGTATATAAGCTTCCTTATGTTTATATATAAAAGGGTGGCTTAATCTGGTTATCTTGCAGAAAGCGAAGCTGGAAAAAATCGACAGGAATCTGCAAAAATTCCTGGATTGGCTCCCTGAAATGAGTCACATCTCGTGGCTCTTGCCTGTGACGGCTTTGTCTTGGCAGGACTCACGGCTCTTTTCAGCTGACAGAGGCTGGGCCGAGCGAGCCCAAGCAGGGAGCCGTTCTGAGTCACGCTCCGGACGTCTTCACGCGCACAAAGCTCCCGCTGGTTTGCCAGCAGACCGCACGTGGAGGTGCTCGGTCTCGGCTACGCAGCTCAGGATCTGCTCGCCTGTGATCCTGCGGCCACTAATATCCTCATTTACACGGACCCGAGTCACTGAGAAAGCCACCACTGGAAGACAGAATTACAGGGTAAAAATCAGATGGCCAAAAATGTAGGGCCTTACTGCTGTAGACCCTTTCCAGTCTAGTCTTGCCTCTCAAAGTCCCACAGACCAGATTTTGCTACACTAGCCTGTCCTGTAACCCATAGGTGTGGAATAGTCAGAGTGACTGTGGGGAACTTTCTGCCTAGAACTCTGTAGCTATTAATCAAGAAGTAACCAGAATGTATCAACGAATCATGGTCTGCAATGTTCTATTGGTTGTTACAATCACAGTCCATGATTGGTGGAGCTTTATTCAAATAAAATGTTTATATACCAGTAAGACAGTCATATCCATATAATATTAGGCCTACTTGTACTTCAGTGCCTGAGATCACATAGCATGCATTCTGTAGCAAAAAAGGTGTCAAACTCTAGTCCTGGTGGACAGGGTGTTTATTTTTTGAATGTTTCACCGTGAGTGATTTGTCTTAGGCATTAATTGCCTAAAGAGTCCACACACACAGCTTGTTCTCAAGGCCTTACTTGGCTGCTGATTTGAAAGGAAACCGCAAATATCTGAAGACTTTGCAGCGCTCCAGGACTGGAGTTTGACACCCCTTACTGTAGCCTGTGGGCATGCCCTCCCCCTGGGCCCCACCCTTTCCAGGACACTCCTCAAAATGTCAGTTCTTGCTCGTGCACCCAGCTGCCAGACGTAGCCTAGCGTTCCTCGGCACTCCCTCAAAATTAACGACAAGCACGACGACCATTTATGCAGACGGCAACAGGAAGAGGCAAAACAATCAATCGAGTCAAATCAGCAGGGAATGCAAATAGCTTACTGCATGCAGCCCAAGTTGAATTAACAGCCCCCGCTGAATCGATAAGATCCTATATTTAACCGGAAGGCCCCAAGGGTTCCGTTTCATCTCGGTGGGGGGGGGGGGGTGGGGGCTTACAGGAAATGAGAGACAGGGCAAAGCTGTATAAACTAAACTAATCTATGGTTTTGGAATGCGTCCACAAATCTGATTCAGTCTTGCCCTACAGCTGTCGGCGAATAAATGATGCTTTTCCTCAGTTTATTTGGGGTGGTACAACTGTCTTCCTCTGGGAGAAAGAGCTGACGCCACAGTGCATGCACGTACACACACAGCAAGATGGTACAACACACACACCGTTCACAAAACACGTCAGTACTCTACAGGGATCACCGTCATCAACAATGCGCATGCCACAAATTAGAAATGTTTCCCTTTTCATGCACCAGAAATAATTTTGGCTACTGGCCACGTTTGTCAATGCAACTAAAACCCTTTCACGGTTTGCCGTAATGCTTGCAAAGTAAATGACCAACATTTCTCTGCCTCCATGTGTCATCTTGTTTTAACGAGAAACTGGAAAAGGAACTTCACTGAACTCATTGAACCACAGGGCCTCTTCCACTTATGCCTCTCTCAGACTATTTTGGAGAAACCCCACTTTACATTGGGATATTCTTAGTTTTGTTCATTGGGATGACCAGAAAAGGGAAGTTATGGTGGATGATGTGGCGCATGCTGGCTATTCGGATGGTGTGTGGACTCACGCCCAAAGTTTATCCCGTTTAAGCTCGCTCTCTCTCTCTCTCTCTCTCTCTCACCCCGTTCGAGGATAGGGCGCCATCTAATTATGTTGACAAACTGTTCCAGATTTAGTCAGAGTGGCCCAAAAGTATGTCCAGCCCTAAACACCTCTTGTGCTTGCCACCTCACTTTGCTGTGCCCTTCTGGTGTTGTCAATTATTTCATAACTTTTAACAGCATTTCCCTAATTATTAAAAATAATTATTTTTGTTTTTAAAAGTTCGAGCGAGCTGCCGCCAAGTCATTGGAAGAAAAAGAAACCCAGCTGTTTACCAGCTGACAGTTGGTATTAAATTTCACTTACTGCAGAGTCTGTCTGTTGTTTCCATGGGAACCATCATAGTCACATTAATCATGAGAGAGAAATACAGGTCACCCAAATACAGGTAAATAATGAGTCCTGATTTTAGAACCTCTTGGATCCAAATTATGAACCAAAAAGCAAAAAATAATATTCAAGTATGCAATCAGTCAATGTTTCAGTATCCCAAACACCCTAGCGTAAAAATGATTGTAACCTGAACCGACATATTATTTGAGCACTCTTAAAAACACAATTTTATAACTTCAACATTTTATATTTTCAACAACCGGGTAATTGGCGGTCAAACGCACTCTGCTATTTGCAGTCGAGAATTTGGGACACCAAAGAAAATGGCACTTCTATTGATATAATATAGGCCGATTTGTGGCATGCTTTCAACAGATGGTGGCAGTTTTTGAAAACCTATATACGAAGTAGCACATTTCAATATTAATTCTGCCACGGTCGCGATTTCAAGGGCTTTAGTATGGAGTGAATTTAGCGCCAATATTATTTACACGTGTTTCACAACTCGGGCAAGCGCGTTTTGGTGCACTGCAAAACACAGCTCACACGTGTTTCACGTATGGAAAAGCTATCGCTCTGTACTTTAGTTCGATGACGTGATGAAAAGTAATGGTGACTGATGAGAAGGCAGCCCGCGGAGAGGGGTTTTGAAGTTCCAGCACTGTGTCTAAAACCATCCGTTCTGCTAGGAGGTATTGTCATCTGTGCCGCAGGAAAGCGAGCATTGCCAAGATTTTCCTGCCTACTGCAGTTTATTGCCGTGCATATGCAGCTGAATTATACACATCCAGTGATATGGGAGTGATCTTTAATCGTTGCGGTGTAACACACTGCACACAACCAAGGAGCAGTTTTATAATGTAATAAAAACATTTTTACAAACTTCTGCCAGTAATATCATGTGCTTGACCTTGTAACCTACCAGGTAAACCACCACAAACACCAGGGAAACCTCTCAAAATAGCTTCGAAAATATACATTAAAATTTGAGGTTATGATAAAAACGCTGGCATGATGTTTGTACAGTATGGCTTCAAAGGGTATTCCATAACTGAGTTTTCTTTGGGAATGACAGCTGAAATAATAATACTGGTTTTAGGCTGACTGGTCAATGTGGGTAAGGCCATGAACTCTTGCATCTCAGTCCTAAACCACAAGGGTAGCAAGGGAGTCTTCAGCTTTAAAGAACCTGTGTGGGATTCTCCAGCTCGTATGTTTGGAAATGACATCATTTATATCAAAGAAACCCTGTATCCAAAATTGAAAATACAGAGAATACAGCTTAATCTTCCTGCTTAATGAACACTGTTAAATGAGAAATAAATTACAGGAATATCCTTACCTGACCAACTCTTCACTTGCAAGAAATTGAACAGAGACCTGGAATCTTCACTCCTAACAGTTGTTAAAACAGGGATCTCAAACTCAAATCCCAGAGAGCCATTGTGTCTGGTGTTTTCTTGATTAGTTCCTGCACTGTGTGCTTAATTAGAGTCAGTGATTGGCTAAAGAGCATGCACACCTTCTCCCCAAGGCCTAAATTGGCTGCTGATTGAAAGGAATTGATGTGGGCGGAGCAAGGAGATCCGGCACAGCTGTCCCTCAATTACCACACCCACAGAGACATCAAGTACATCTTTCCAGTCTTCTACAATATATATCATTGAATATACCAAATTCCACAGAAGTGATGATCCTACACTCAAGAAAGGATTAGACTCTTTTTTATTTTTTGTAAATCCTGATTCGTACTCCTGTTCAGTTGGTGGTGGTAATGCATCACTAAGCTGTTTGTAAACTGTCATTAAACCAGACAGAAGTCGTTCCATCCAGCTTGTGAAGCTGATCGACACGTTCTAGATGCGGGCATGCTTTTTCCAGTACTAAATAGATGTTGTAGTCTATGAAACAACAATAGTAGTATTTCATTTAGCCTCATGGACAGCTTTCCAGGGATCACAGAAGAAACTATGCTGTTAAGTCAACATTGGTGAAATATATTGTTGGCGCCAACACCCATGTTTGAAGCTGGACAATGTCCCAGTAAAATAACAACCAGGGCAGCAGTGTAGTAGAATGGTTTAAGAACATGGTGTGTAATGCAGAGGTTGTAGGTTTAATTCCCGGGTGTGGCACTGCCGTTATGTAAAGATGCATGGCTTCAGGGAATATCCAGCTGTATGCACTGCTTGCTAATGAACAGGAGTCCATGTAAATCACTCTGGATATGAGTGTCTGGAACGCAAATATGTGAATAGAATGTTCTTAACTGAACATTCCAATGCTGATGTAGCAATCACTACTGGTAATTGAAAGCAATGGAGTTCTAGAACACAGACATAGAATTTTAAAATAAACCCACATGTCAAAGGGTTAAAATGCTAACACAAACTTTGTGCGTGGTTTTAAAAGCGGAAAAGTGCTTCCATTTTACCGCCCACATTCTCCATTTAATATGGCGCACACACTGTCCAGTAAACAACCAGTCGCACACTCCAATCCACTCCCGGCTCAGTGACCCGCAGTGATCCGGCATTACTAATTAATCGCAATCTTTGGCCCGCGGCGTGGTTTATGGTTACGCTGTGCGCCACCAATATAATGCTATTTGAATGGGAAACTGAGACTGCGAAACTGAGTTCCCCCTTCAGAATTCTCAGCTTCCATGACTTGTATTCCATGGGGTGATTTTATGCCAGTTCCCAACCTGCAGAGACCAGGGACGCGTGGGTGTTTGCAAAAACGTCACAGGATGGAAAGTAACCGGTGTCAGCGTTGTTGCTCAAACATGCCAACACCAGCTTTTTTATATGTAGCAAGGTGCCTGTATAACACATATCCCAAAATATCATCGGACAACAGCGCTGGATGAAGAATTGCAGTTTGAACAGAACTGTCAGAAACTCTGTTTCAGTACTTCAATCTGTATCAGATTGAGTCACCACAATCCGCAAATCATTCACACAACTGTGACGATCACAAAAGTATGGCTCAGACCAGAGATTATTTAAATATTTATTTTGATTTATTTCTTTAAAACAATTTATTGGAAAAAAAAATGTATGGGAGACTTACAACATGATAATTTTCACTATATTTAACTACAGGTACATTTGACTGAGAAATGTATTCCCTAGTTCAAACAGTGGTTTACCTTTGCCTAAATTAGGAGACAAGTGTTTCCATTGTGGACGGATCTCAATCAGACAGTCTGTATCTGCCCTCCTCTACAGTACAAATGTTTCAGGATTCGCGGTCGGAGAGACTGCCAAAGGGCTGCTTTTATTGCACGTTTGGCATGCTTGAGATGCAGGAAAAGACTTTCTCCCTGGCAGACAGTGCAAAGGTCAAAATCAGGGCTGCCCAACCCTGTTCCTGGAGATCTACTGTCCTGTAGGTTTTTAGTTCAACCCTAAATTGGCACACCTCATTCCACTAATCAGCAGCTCAGCACAATCTCTAGCTGTTGAATGAGGTGGGCTTTGTTAGGGTTGGAGCGAAAGCCTGCTGGACAGTAGATCTCCAGGAACAGTTTTTGGCAGCCATGGTCAATATAATGTGATCAGAAAATTGATTTGTAGCAGGGAAAGAAAATACGTTTTTAATGCAGACAACAAAACCTATGTACAGCACATGCATAGAAAAATAGTTTCTCTACAGTTACCTGTTCCATAAACCATGGCTGTATCAAATCTGTGTCCTATTTCCTGTTATAAAATCTTTGTAATATTATGGATGCTGCAAGATAAAACTTGCAATATTTCCTTTGCTAAAACCGATGCCTGCACTGCTCAAAAACCTTGGTCCAAAAACCAGTTTGCTCTCATCTGCCACACACAACATGAATCGATTGGGTTGCTTTTCAACACACTGATCACAAATCCAGACATCACCTCTGCAACTTATCTTCTCTGAAAACGAATTATGCATCCGCTTCATCTCCCAAGTCTCCTCATTGATGGTAAAGAAATCAATAATATCTCATCACTAAACACTTTGTGAATACATTCTTGTGTATCTAAACTTCATTCACTTACAGTACAACTAGCTACAAACAGAATTTCACATCTGAGTTTGAGCCTAGCGGTTTTCTTCATTTGTGCATAGTTCAGTCTTGAGGGGGGGTAAGTTGGGGGGGGGGCAGGGTTTGGTGTTTGGGGAGGGTGCATTTTAGCGAGTTTCGGAAGGGTTTACAGCTGTCCGTTGGAATCTGGGTTTCCCGGGGTAACTAAATGGAATGTTCCATTGTAGGATGAAAGTGGGGGGGGGGGGGGGGGTTAATAATCCTCCTCCTCGTCTCCTGGAGAACGGATCATCCTGCGGCCCCCCCTCTTGCCCGCCGGGCCCTTGGGCTTGGCGAAAGCCTGCTTGTGCGCGTGCTGCTTCGGGTGCACCTCCTCGTACAGGAAATCACCGGTCAGCTCGTCCCCATTCTCAATCTCGATCTAAGTCAATAAAAACCCTTAATAATAATCCAGGACAAAGTCATGGAAAGTCGCAGCGATTATTGCAAGTAGTATACACAAACCTCACAGCCATTTTTTTAGAACAAGTTATATTCTCTCAAATACCGTATATCAATTATAAATGGAGAATGCAGCGATATTATTTTCATGCAAATTAAAGATCTGTATCCGACTAGAAATAAGGCCCAAGCCGGCCTAAACTCAACGTCTTCAGGGCCTGGCCTGAACCAGCCAAATTTTAAGCCCGAACCCAATAGAGCCGAAAAGTCTTTAACATCGTTATATGAAGGTATATTTGAGGACGGCCCCTTACCTTTTTTGCGATGTCAATGCGCATGTGATTTTCGACCGTGTCGATGAGAGGGTTTCTGCAGCTCGAGTACAGCATCCTTTCCCGGATGCTGCATTTGTACCCAGGCATGGAGTAGATGAAGACTGAAAAAATCAAGGGATTATCACAGCAGTTCAGACTTTCAAACTGCACAAGAGCAGTCGCAGATTGTACAGAAACACCAGATGATCAACTTCTGAGTTCCTTCTTGTCTGCTTCTTAAATACAGGAGTTCCCAGTGGTATATTGTCCACTCCCACAGTACTGTACTTACTTATGCTTGATTATGATTTTTGGAATATGTATCAAATGGGAATGTTTCCCCTCAAATGGTGCGAAAATTGAATTTTCGATGTTAAAAACACAGAGCTGCATATCTGCTGAGTCTACATAATCTGTGGCATAGCCGAGCAACTGACAAGTCAGCTCAGAGAGCCAATGAGCAGTGACATTAACAATTAATAAAGGTGCAGGAAACTGAAATCTGGTCATTCTTTGCTGATGTGTTGTTTTAATACTTTTTTTTGGCCCAGAAATAATTTTAAATGATTCTTGCAACAAAAAATAACGTATAAAACCCTGTGTTGAAATTGGCTTGCTTTCCACCTTGGCTAAACACCAGGTTTTCAGTGGGCAGGGTTAACTGGGTGTTAGTTACTTAACAGAAACCTCAAATCCTTTCTACATGTAATATGTAAATGATGCTCTTGTCATTGTTTTCTGTGGGCAAGGCAAGCTAAGTTGATGCTTAGCTTGCTTTTTTTTTTTTTATATGCTTTTTTCTTTTCCAAAAAATGAAGAGACCTGCAAGAAATGTTTTTTATTTCCAGAGCCTAGACATGTGGCATCAAAGCCTTTCTTCATTTGGGTGTAATGCCTGGAGTTTGAGACTGTTGTAGAGTCTAGAGTTAGTGTACAGTAGCTCTATATTACAACGTTATTACACATTGCATTATCTTAAGGTTTAACTACACGATGGTAAAGACTAGTTTATGTTGCTTTCTTTCGTTTTTGTCTGGTAGTGTCACTACATGGGACAATCTGCTCTAACCGGCTCTAATGTAGCAACGATAAATTGTTTACATAACACCTGTCTTACGGGTATGATCGTTAATGAGCGCAGGATACACACCCACCCTCTCCTTGTCTACTGAACAGGTCACAATCATCGAATAGTCTTTATTACAGTTTAATAGTTATAATTAGGTTAAAAACTTGAAAGACGGCAATCAACTGTCACTTCTGGGGAATACAACTACAATTTGAATCCAATTTCCTGGACCTTTAAACATCATCCGACCAACCCTGTGAACCTGTGACACGTCTTTCGCTAACTTGAGCGTCAACCTGTGAAATTTTGAGCAGAATGACTAACCCAGGAGCCACTGAGAGCAGTTCGACCAAAGTGTGACCCGGTAAGCTCAACTAACGTGAACCCATTATAAAGAGCCTGAACTCTTTATAACCCTACTGCATGAACCCTTCCTTAAGAGCTCAGGGCCTGTATTTATAAAGCTTCCTCCCAACGTAGAAGTCCTGATCGAGAATCAGTGTGTCCTTTAAGGCCCCGCTTTATAGAAATGGGACCAAAAGTACATCTTGTGGAGTAAAACTCACCAGTATATAAAGTGTCATTGGTTCACACATTCATTGGGAAATTTAACAAGACTATAAACTTTTCCCCCTTTCTCTATAAACCAGAAGAATCCTCTCATAAATTGAGATTTAAGATCAGGTTTCTGTGTTCCTTTGAAGAAGACTTTAGATTTTAGCCCAGGAGACCAGACTAGGCCAGACACAAACTAAATAAATAAGCATGCTCACCTGCAGACTCCAGGTAATCCCCCTCGTGGGAGTGCTTATACAGGAAGAAGTGGTACCGGGCGGCATCTTTCGGAATCCTTTTCGGCAAATCTTTGATCTCCGTGGGAGCGGTGTCGGACAATTTAATGGTCTCGTTCTGAAAGTCTATTTCCTGTAGTGAAAAGACATTTTTATAAATGATTAAAATTGGTTTGATGGTCTCTCATTACTATTACCAAAAGCGCTGATGAATCTTACAACGGTCCAGACTAATACTCTGATCTTGACTGACTGTTTCTTTATCAAAGTGCTCACAAGCTGGACATAGTTTAGCTGGTGGGAGTTTTAGTGAAAAGCTGGGCATAGTTTAGCTGGTGGGAGTTTTAGTGAAAAGCTGGGCATAGTTTAGCTGGTGGGAGTTTCACTCACAAGCTGGACGTAGTTCAGCTTCTTCGCCCGGAACTGCTCTAGGGCCTGGACGGTGTCGCGGTTCATGGGGAAGGCCACACCCTGAAGAGTCGGCTGCTTTGTCTCCATGCCTATGTCCGTCTGCACCTACGGCCAGACAAACAGCCCAGAAGAACCTTAACACCACACAACACAACACAGGGAGTGCACACTGAACACCACAGCACAGTGAATCCACACTCACATAGCAGCAGAACCTGAACACCACATTCTACAGAGAACCTAAACCTAGGGTTTCAAACTGCCGTACTAGACAGCCACAGTAACTGCTTTTTTGATGGTCTATGAGAAACTCTACACCAGATGGCAGAATCTGTGCCCCAAATACATTTTTACGCAAGATGATTACTGTGGCAATTGGGAGATTAGAGATAAAATGTAAATTTTAAAATACAGGTCTTTAAACAGACTTTAAATACAAGTACAACTGTCACGCATTGGGCTGGAAGGAGTTTCATAAACCAGGGGCTACCAAAATTCTATTTTAATGAAGTGATTGCATGACCTGTGTTCCAGCCCTAATTTAAAACATGGCCTAATATGTACCCATGTGGATTAAAATTTGTCAAGCGAATGTCAAGGCCACTGCGTGAAAAGTGCAACTAGTTTTGTGCGTGTACAGTAAGCATCAATGGAATGTATAACATGCAATAAATTTATTTCATGTTAATCCTGTGACCTACCACAACCACTCCCATAATGCACCAGCGGGTTCCGACTTAACCAGTCATATAAGGCGGGGGGGGGGGGGGGGGGGTGAAAAATAAGTTCCTAAATGATCCTAAATCTTCTGCTGCTACAGTGTTATTTTCTAGCTGACTGGTAGAGGACATGAATCTCTACCATTGGCTTATCAGTCTGTAGATGCTCCATCGGACACGGTGAAAAAAGGCCGATGCCATCGCTCCAGTCGACATTTGAATTCTCTTCCCCGTGTAGCGAAAGGATAATGGTTTTATCCGTCTGCTTAGTAAAAGCGGCCTCTCAGCAAATGAATAATAAATATTTCAAAGCCTCTTTCCTCCCACCGCCACCATCTAGATTAATGCTACATTATCTCCCCTTCTACAGCTGTTGATCCAGGAGAGAAAAACCACATAGCTTCCTGTTTTTCTTTCTATTCCTTTTATTTCTTTTTTTTATAGATATACATTAGCAGGCCGTCTCTCAGAAGCAGAGCCTGTAGTTAGCGTTTGGCTTAGCATTTCTTTTTATGGACCGAGTGAATGAGAACGCTCACTGATGCCGACCGGCAGTACACATAGCCATTATGTACAGCTGGTTTTCTTCAGAAAGCCCACATAACAGCAGCTTCATTTGAAGCTCTGCCTTAGTGCTTCAACTACATAAAAGAACAACAAAGCGACTTAAATATAAAGGCCTGGACGTCCTTCTGGGACAGCTGTGACTACCCTTACACATTCTGTCCCAGTAGTATCGATGCTGACAGAGGAAGTTCAGTGTTAATTAAAAATTAAGTTGACACACTTGTCCATTCTTAAATTTACATTTGCAAAAGAGACGCACTCACGCAAAGAAATGTATACGGCTCAAATAACTACACTCCGGCACCATTCAGGCAAATATGTAGGTACTAAAGCAAATTGCATCAGATAAATTATTCCAAAGTAGTGCCCTGCCCAGGAAACTGCTGGATACAAGCCCAAAAAAAAAGCGTATTGTAAACCACAGGGAGTGTAAACCAGGAATCTCAAACTGCAGTCCCAGAGGGCTGCAGTGTCTGTAGACTTTTGGTGTGGCTCAGCACTTAAGTGCAAAAGTTACTGATTAGCTAAAGAGCTCACGGGGCTGGTTTCAAAGGCCAGGCTTTGCAGCTGAATGAAAGACAAGCACAAAGAGTAAGTAACTTCAGGAGGTTGAGAGCTAGAGGTTCTGGCATAAACCCTGTGCTCAACCTAGAGGGCACAGGAAGAGACACCACTGACAACTTGCCAGACTGTGACAGTGACCTTGCTGCTAATTCCTGACAAATCAATATGCTGTATTGAATGGTCATTCATCATCAATTTTTTTATTTATTTTATTATAGGTACCTCTTTGGTCTGGCTGCTTCAGACCAGCAGAGGTTACATACTATTCTTTCACTCCTTAGGTTGAGAGAGAGTGTGTTGTTTGTGTGTGAGAGTATGTGTGTGTGCGCGCATGTGTGTGTGTATGTGTGTGTATGCGTGTGCATGCGTGTGTGTACGTGTGTGTGTGGGCGTGTGGTGTCGAATTACATTTCGTGCTAAAACAGCAATGTAAACCAGCTTTCGCACTGAAACCTCATTTGCATTTTGCCCTTGTTTTTCCCTCCAGTCCTGAGTGGATTTATCCTCATCACTGTCCCACTGTTACCTTCGCTGGCCCCAGACCCTTTCCAGCATGGGATTCTGCTGCAGCAGCATATGCACCTATATAACGCTGACCAAGCACTTATTGGCAGGTAAAAGTTACATTCTCTCCAGATAAGCTTGATTAACACATCGATACTTTCGCAGTCTTTATTTCTGATTGAATTACAATCCTCCTGGAAATTCTTCCTGCAGTTCATTGCCAAAAAAAGATTTAAAAGCTGATATTTTTTGCCATTTCTTGAAACAGTGAGAACTAAGCTAACTAAAAATAATGAGCTTCAGCACACAAATTATGCGTATGTTTGTGTGTGCGTATGTGCACTGTATGGGCATCTGTGTGTGTGTGTGTCTGTGTCTGCGTGAATGTATGTGTACCTGTGTGTGTGTCTGCGTGTGTGTATGATTGCACTTTTGTGAGCGTGTGCAGTGCTACCTCGTTGAGTTTGATCTGTCTCAGTTCCTGCTCGGCGGCGGTAAGAGGAAGAGGAGCAGACTGGGAGGTGAGGTACTTCCTGTATCCACTCAGAGACACATCGTCCTGGAGGGAGAAGCAGTGCATGATGGGATGAGCATTTCACAGACCTTACAGCCACTAGAAGCCACTAGAAGGCCACCCTAGAAAGGACATAAGTCCCAACCAGCACTGAGACAGATGAAACATTAAAATAGACTGTTTGGGGAAGGGGGGCGGGCAATCTTCATTTCTAATTTTTCAGGCTGTTGGCAGGACTTGGGCGGGACTTGCATCCTTTCTACGGTGGCCATCTTGTGACAACCACATATGACAGTTATGCATGCTGTCTAACCATTGCACTGCACTGGACAAGTGTCTCAGTTTAATTTCACATTTCCGCAGTTAGAAATGGCCTGAACACAGCCCTGGGCATGCTTGAGAATGAAGGTCTATGGTAAAACTGTACATTAACAACCTACCTTTGTTGTGCCAAAAATCTCATCTTTAACGTGTCCTCCTCCAAACTCCTTTTTTAGGGTAGCTCTTGTAGCAGCGTATAACATTTTCTGTCGCACCTGTTGTGTGAAAACAATACGTGTATAATGTACCTATATAAATACATACACTTATAAAAGGTCACTAGCAATGTGAATGACAAGACAATAACAAGGACATATATAATCCAGAATTAACAAAAAACAACGTGTTTACTCTCGCAGTTTATTAGCCGTATATTTGCAACAGACCTTCCTGAGTTGAAATGCATAATGACCTTTATTTTCACAGTCTCCTCATTTTTGGAGAAGCGTCCCCAAAATGTTGCCAAAAACCAGCATCCCAAAATTTTCACAGCGTTGCACTTTGCAATGAATGACTTCCTTGATGGTGACTTGGCCCCACTGTCAGGCATTTGAGAATCCTGTTTGTTTGTTCAGCTGCTCATTTAATACCGTAAAAGGAAAGCAACCTCTACCAAGGAGAAAATGGAATCCATTCATGACTGTATTATATTGAGGCATTGTTTTCATTTCATTTCCATGCAAATGATGCTGGAGAATGTAAACTACCTCAGCTATTTGGCTGACTCATATCAGTAACTTGGAATGAAAGTCGTGCACTCCTTGTTGACTGGCACACAGGAGCCCGTTTATGAGAACTGCATGGCTAATTGGCACCTGCAGCATTCAAAGAGAGGCAACACAATTTTCTGCAGTGTATCGCAGTCCTTGGCATTTATGTCCCTGTGTGCATGCACGCACACGCATACACACACAGGCAGCCCTTGCACACAAACTTTTCTCAAACCTATGCCACGCTCATTAATTTGGGATTGTACTGGGCGAAGGAAAGTGTACATCTCTTGCTTCACAATAAGCATGATGAACTCCAGCGAGACGTTTGCCAGTCATCACTCCGAGTCTGGCCCTGCATAATGTGCAGCCCTTTTCTGATATTTAAAAAAAGCCAAGAAGCAGCAAATTTGTCCAAAATTCCCATTACGTCTCAATTCCGTGATCGATTTTGGACCTTTCCAGTGCCGATTGTGGCCAGTAGCTCCATACGGCAACGCGCAATTGGAGATTATGTCGCCCAGGGAATGGGAGGGTTAAGTTGGTAGCGGGTCCACAGTTCATCACTCTCTAGCGACCCCCGCTGGTCGATCAGGTGCGTGCGGACTGCATGTTAAAGCCGTAAATGAAATGTCTTCCTCCAACTCGAGTTCACTCATGAACAGAGTCGCAGACAGCTGGCCATTCCAAACGAGGGTGGCAACTGGACATGCTCAGCCCCTTGTCGAGAGCTAAATTTATTTTTTAAAAGTTAAAATTCCATAAATTACAGGGTCTGCCCTGCAATTAAACCAGGGGGCAGGCCAAAGAGCCCACATTCAGCAAAGTCATTCATTTTTACCAAGGAGGCTCCTTTGCCGTAAAGCAGTCATTAAAAAGAGCCGTGAAGTGGAGAGTTTCTAACAGTCTAAAGCTATATGACTATAAAAGCTAGAAACAACTTATCCAATATCATGCCACTTACGGGTGAATTATCGGGAGACCAGGCCAGGAAGATCCACTCGTATCCCTGGTTGTTGGTGGAATCCAGGCGGTAGAGGATGTACGACGGCTGGTCGTCCTCCAGGACGGGAAGAACGCACGAGTCATACTCCTGGTCCCAACTCTTAGCCGCATGCTTGGCCCCGCCCACCACCAACTGCTCTGAAAAAAAAACGGACGATCGAGGGCCGTAAGTTTGCCGAAAGCTCACGGAGTTGAAGACGAAGCATCGATCGCATGAAACTGTCCTTTTACATCGGGGGTTCACAACCAAACTATTCTCTTTTTCAAGGTTTCCTCAAATGGGGTGGCAGTGCAGCGTGATGGTCAGGGAACCAGACTTGAAACACCAGAGGTTGCAGGTTCAATTCCCAGGCGGGAGGCTGCTGTTGTACCCTTGTGCAAAGTACTTAAACTGAACTGCTTCTGTAAATACCCAGCTGTACAAATTGATCATAGGTAAAGAATGCAAGCTATGTAGGTCACTCTGAATAAGAGCACCAGCTAAACAAATCGTGTAAAATTACCATCCTGAGGCATAAGACCTCCACCACCTCTATTAAACTGAAGTGAGGACACCAATTATCCAACACCCACTACAGACTACAGTGTAGTGCCTATTTTAACACATGCCTGAAAGATAATGTTATACAATGGCTGTATATCTAGCATTCCATGTAGGATACATCATAAATATGTTAGGAAATGTTATGCTAAAATATAATTAAAGAGGGCATATACTATTACATTTTGTGAAGGGCTCTATGGTACCCCTTTCCTTGGTGCCAGTTTTGTAACTGCTGATTTGCCTCATTAACTCGTGGGCCTACTCATTCAACAACCTTTTCATTTTACACAGCTACAAGATTTCTGGAGTAGAACCACCTACCCTTTAGTCATGTCTAACTTCTAATTTTCCACCTCTTGAATGAAACTTAATCTCTGGTTTAAAACACAAAGCTGAAACATATCACTGGCACACCCAACAAATCGATCCCTGTGGATCTTCTTCGGGTCAGTAGGTCCACTTAGATTGAAACAGAATCACAGAATTAGATACTGTCCAGGACCACAGACTGAGACTCATGTCATAACTTCCCTATGCATCATCTGTCGTGGTCCCTTGTACACTTCGAATACAAACAACAAAAAAACAGCTTACTTACCATTCTCAATCACAATCTTCAGGAGGCGATATTCGCCATTCCTTGCTCTTGCAAAAATGTCTTTTACTTCGCCGGTGGCTGCGGAGACATATGGCATAGGAGCATTCTCACGCAGTTGCAAGAACATCAGAGAAGCGGTCTCGGTCTGAGTGCAGGCAACATGACACTCAACGGGAAATTCCCTACTTTTAATGCATTGCTGCGACTCCTTAGAAAATATGGAAACACTTAAATGACTGCGTTTGCTCTTTAACGTTAAAATTAAAACTGCAAAGTTTGTGTTAAAAAGCTTTATAGTTCTGACTTGCTCAACTTCAAGCTACTCTTTGACATAAAAACGCGAACGTAGCGCATCAAAGTCATTCACAGAAAATCTGAACATGTGTGATCAATGAACCCTCTTGATGAAAACTGTTTGGCATTACAGCAAAAATGCAGTTAACCAACACGAAGCAGTCAAGTGGCAATACAGCCATCAGCCAAACATGGATGGAAAGCGGATAAAGTGTCGAAGCAACGCACCGTAGCCAGTTTCCACTTCTAAAGCAATCAGTCACCTAATATTTCAAGATCAAATTGTACATTGTCGCATTAATTCAAGGGGGGAGGCGAGCTTGCTGGTTGGACAGCCATCCGCAGCATGCTCATCATTTTTCATAATTCATTTCACTGCTACTGGCACGTTAGCTACAGCTCATAAAAAATATAAAACATAAAGCAAAGGTTTTTCTTGCAAATCTAAGCGTTGTCTGACTTTGGTACATCATGCGTAACAGTTCTATAGCTTTATATGTTGGTTTTTATTATCGCACAATAAATCATTGTACAAGCTAATGATGGCGTGCTAGCAAGTTAGGTAACACATCCAGTGGAGCGAATTAATTTGCATGACCATATTAGTACAATAAACCTCTGGTTTTATTTGACAATGAAACCGGCTCCTTATCTGGAAAACTAGCCTGCAAGCTAAACACACAGGTTACAGTCAGACAGATACAACAGGTTTCCCATAAAGGATATAATTTTATCAAAGAATCGATCTAATCAAAATAAAACATCCATCTTATTTAACAGGTCTGCTTAGAAAATATGCGGTACGGTTTAAAAACAAATGTTAAGAAATTTACCTTGTATTCCCGTTTGATGGGACATTGTACTTATTTCCCAGGAGTAGACCGGTTTTTAGGAAGCAACAGAACAAGGAAGAAGCAAACTGAACTACAGTAACTTGACCTGGCTGTAGCGTGACGTCATCACGTTGCACATTCCCAAGTCACGTGAGGAACCAGGGAGCACGTCCATCATCCATGGTCACGAGCGTTTTATTGGATTTTCTATCCAGCAAATAATGCGATCTTTTTCACATTACATTTATTTTACAGACGCGTTCTTTCTTTGTTCCGCTGAATATCTTTACACTTATTTATTTCAGAATGAAGAGAACAAATTATAATGTCCTCTGCATTGCATATTGTCACATTTATTTTTGTTGTAGCGTTTAATTTATAAGTCTGTTCAGGACGTTTTTTTAAATTATTATTATTTAGCATTTTCTTCTGTGCCTATTGTCTTAAGATTAAGAAATAGAGTAATTCACACCACCAATTCACTGCCATATCCACCATGGTCTTCCAAGTAGGGCAACTGTGTAAACAGGAAACAGGTGTAAGTATTGTGAAGACGAGGGCATTTCGCAGTTCTTTCTTAAAGGTTTGATGGGATTATGAGTTTTCACCAACCATATCACAGTCCATGCATAAGCCAACCCTGTATGAGAAGGAGAGAGTCAAGATGGAAGCCATGAATGTGAAGACTGGCCTTTAAATATCATAGGTGTATGCATCACGGAGTTAAAAACATACTGCCAATATGGGACTGAGGCTTTGCAATCAGATAAGAAATAGAACATTTTAGCCCACATTCACAGTGTTATTGGGACTAGCCCAGGGCAGCAAATCACTCATTCAACACCATTCAGTAATCAAGCATGTGACAGCATCACACAATGAGGATTCTTCTCATCATTAGGCCTAATGAGACTGTTTTTGCAAGCATTGAATGCAAATCAACGATTCAGCGTGCACGTGGATTCTAGAAGAACCCCTGCTTGAATCAATCAAGTAATTCTGGGTGGAATTACAGCAATGTTCCAGCAGGACAATGAACTCAAACTCAAAACACAGAAAGACACACTGCGTTGTGGCATGTGGCAAAACTTTAGGGTTGCAGTCCATTAATGATCCTCACAGAACTGATCAGGGTATGAGAAATTTTGTTAGGATTACATAAAAGAATTGCTAAGATTAAAACCTCCTGGCTTCACATTTAAAATTGCTAAATTTTTTCCCACTCAGGATTTGTACAAAAGCGATGATAAATTTTGGATTTTTTGTCATCAATCACATCCTCAGCATGAGGACTAAAGGAAAATAATATGCATTCTTGATTTGTTTGTTTGGGTGTGACAAAAATGGAAATGCTTATCTGAGACCATTTTTGTAAGGACCCCATCCATTTATATTAACATGTATTCATTTAGCAACCCTTGTTATCCTGAGCAACTTGCAAGCTAATGCATACAATAATAAAATTTAAAAAAAATGTAGCACCACAACATGTCTGGTACTGTGTCCACCCAAAAACAAATGATTTAAAATTTTCCCCAAACTTTAGTTGGTGGAATTTGCTGAACTACAACAAGCCATTTAAAAATCATTATCTGAAATATTGTATTGAATTAAATATTAATTCCAAAAGCAATAATTTTAAATAGCAAATTTCTTTATAATAAATAATGCATTGATGCAAACGGGCTGGTAATGATACATATTTGTATGTTTGCATTTGTTTTCGCTATCTCGCGGTTATTCTTAAAGATTAATTGACTAAATGGATCTCCTGTCAAAGTAAACCAATGCAATTAGTGGTGTTCAAGTAGGGACGTCAGCTGTACTGAAATAAATATCAAGTAACAGGATTGCATTATACGTGCTATCCCGTCAGCTCACTCCTTCCCCTCGTGACACACAAGATAAAAAGCTTGGCGCCTCTGGAAAGCCGCGTGCGTTGTCAACATTACTGCGTGTTGATGGTACACGCCTGCAGTGGGGAGTACATCCATCAGCCAGCCTTCTCTTCCCCCCTCTGACAAAGAGTAGCTAGACTCCATGGACCGTGCTGACGAAGCAGCGCCCCGCTGCTTGCCTCCGTCCGCCGCATGGACAAGCAATTCATGCCAGGGGATTTGGGGGTGTCTCTGTCTTAACAACAGGTCGCATGGCTAATCCCTCACATCCCTGTGCTGGCGCGGCGAGGCGAGGCGTTTCCACCGTGTTATCGGAATGAGGGGCCGTTCGGCTCGTCTGTGCGTGATGAAGCAGCCCGAGAACCAGCTACAACCAGGCTTCCATTCCTAAGAGCGCCGTTTAAAGAAGGGAACGGAAGGGGCGGCAAGAGTAGCGTGGAGCAGGTTAGTGTGCGTGTATGTGCGTGCGCGCATTTGGATTGTACACACGCCATATAAATTGGTGGGCGTTTAGTTTATGGCAATCGTAGAAATCCAGTCTGGATCGCTTTGGCGATGCCTGTTATTGTGGAAGAGGGAGGCGAGGCGACACAATATGCAGGTACCGCGCCTGGGAGAGGCGGCATCACTGCTGGTTTGAAGAAAACGCATGTGCAGGCTTCACAGGCAATGATTAGGTAAATACTTGCGGTACATCCACAGCGCTCCAGCGCCGTTCTAGTCGCAGCAATTTCTGGAATTATCAGGACGAAAGTGTATTTCCTGTAGTGTTTTGTTAGATGACTTCTCTTATTGGCCACTGGACAAACAGGGCTCGAGTATTTCTTAAGGTGGTCCGTGGAAAGCTAGCGCGAGCAGTGACCATGCTTTATATCATTCATGTTTGTTTTGGTATAGAGAGTAATAACCATAACAAAGAAGCAAAATGCTTCGATGTTTCCTCTTGAGGTGACTTAAGGGAACCCACTTACTTTTCTGTGAGGACAGCTCAACTGCATATCAATGAATACTGTACGTTGTACGTTATTGAAGGAGAACCCATTTTGGTGAACATATTTCTTGTGAGTACAAAGATTTTCTAAATTAAAAAAAAAAAATTAAATCAGTGCTTCTTAAAAATATTTTGGAAGCAACTTAGCTATTAAGTCTAAAGAAGTTCTATGTCTGGATTTTGTATCATTGCACATTCCCAGAGTATATGTGTGTGAGAGTGTGACAGTAATAGGATCGGTTGGGTTGGAAACCAAAGGGTCTGGCACAGGGGTGAGGTGGTATGTGGGCCCCACCCCTCTGGACACAGCAGGCAGACTGTGGAGAGTTTATTTAAGAGCTTGGCAGAGACTGGGGGTAAAAAAGAAAAAAAGATTCCCAGCGTGGCAGTGTTAAATCTGAGAGCGGGAATGACTGTGGGTGGAAGACCTCTCAGATTAGCATCAGAGGAAGTTATGTCCCAGCACCACACCCTCACGAGCCCACGTGTGTCTGGAATTTTTAGCCGAGTCTCAAGTTAAAGTGAGTCCTTCTCTGTGCTTTGAGGGAAAGAAACCACCGCGGGTGGGAATGTCTAACCTCCGACCGGGATCGTACTTCCGGTTCCCCTTTTTCCCGCCCTTTTGCCTGTAACTGTCCTCCCTTCCTCCCAGGTGGAACGCGCGGCCGAGGTCTCTCGCCCAGGATGGAAATTGATGCCCGCTTCCGGTACTACTTCCAGCACCCGTGGTCCCGCCTGGTGGTGGCCTACCTGGTCATCTTTTTCAACTTCCTGATCTTCGCCGAGGACCCCATCTCGCACAGCCAGACGGAGGCGCACATGATCGTCGTGGGCAACTGCTTCTCCTTCGTCGTCAACAAGTACCCCGGCGGCGGGTGGAACTTCGTGAAGGTGATCCTCTGGCTGCTGGCCATCGTCGCCGGCCTGTTTGCCGGAAAGTTCTTCTTCCACCAGCGACTGTTTGGTAAGTCATTGTATCCTCCGCGGTCTCCACCCCCCCCTCCCCCCCCCCCCCCCCGCCAATGTAACCCGATCGGCATCACACACATCTTGAAACCGATGCACATCACCGGAACTCTGTTCCTCGCTGTCTTTACTCTCTCCCTTTCTCTCTCCGAAGTGAAGCAAACAAGTCCAGGAGGCAGGAAGTTGAGCCGACCGCGGCCAATCAGCCGACTGGCTTCAGCTGCCATAGTCCAGGTTACACTCCTCAGACTCGAATGACTTCGCGTCACTCATTCAAATATCCCAGCCATTTTTAATGAACCAATCCAGCGTCGTGTTCATGTGACGTTAATGACTATAATTTAGAGGGTTAGGCTACTCTGCAGCCTTTCTAGAGCCCGGAACCTTCTCCTGCTGCTAAAATCAGAACTGCGGTAAACCGACCCCGCCTTGGTTTGGGTGGCTTAATTTTAGAACCGTACCGTCATTCTGCACTGCAGTTGCTGTTTTAGCACCATCTGTTTATCCTCTAATTGACCGTGCCTTTGGTATTCCACTGCTCTACAGTTAGCCTAATTCTCCCCTGTTTAGCGTGCATTTCTGGATCTTTCGTTTTCGTTCATCCGGTGTCATTTTAAAGGTGTCCGTTTCTCTCTCTCTCTCTCTCTCTCTCTGGTTTTTCTTTTTCATCAGAGGTAGACTGAGAGCTCCCAGTTCAACCTGATTCACAAGAAACAGAACAAAATATTAACGCACCCATAAGGCTTAAACTGCGAACATCGAAATCACAGTTTTTGATATTTCCGGTGGTTCCCCCTCTGGGGTGCTATGTTACGCGGTGGGGGCTGTTAAATATTCTGCAACTGTCATTCACGTTAGCTGCGTACAGTTGGAAACGTTTTCGGGTCAGCGACCTTCAGTTACAGCCCCTCCCCCTATAGATCGCCGCCCCCCCCCCCCCCCCCCCCTCCCGCCCCAGCCCCCTCCCACCAACTCTAAAGACAAAAGAGAAAAGCCGCAATTCCCGCTAGCAGGCAGTTGACAGCCATTCACTTCAGAAAGATGTGCACCTCTGAACATAAAGTGTGCAGTACGCGCGGGCTCAGGGGCGAAGCCTGGAGTTCAGAATAACATTTAGCAACGCTGTTATATAATACCAGAGATGCGCGCGGACAGACAGACACACACACACACACACGCTGGGGGATGTCATTCATAATGCAGTGTGAGCGCACAGGCGTGTGTGGTCTGATCCACCGGAGGAAGCGCGGAGCGTCCGTCTAGCGCAGAGCGCTAACCGCTTCACCGTTCACACCGTTATTTATGTGACACTGCCACGCCCCATTACGCATGTTAAAAAGCAGGCAGTTAATTGTGCGTTAACTGTAAATCAATAACCACTGTAAATACAAATCACTGCAAATAAATATGCTGAACACACAGCAGTTTTTTTAAAGGAAATTTTAATAAGTGATGTTGGCTATACTGGCTCCCTGTCCCTGATAACATACACACAGGCGCAAGCACACGCACGCTCACAAACGCTCACACATGCATGCGCACACACACACACATACACGCATGATCACACAAGCACACACACCCATACAAACACAGCAATCATTCTTTTCCTGGTTAATTACCACTCTCTCCCTCTGGGGAGGTGCCCTTTTCACCACGAGCTTTAACTCGCTGCGCTTCTTCTTCTGAGGGCTCACTTGCGCAGACTGTGTTTACTGTCTGCTGTGGTCGCGTTCCAGATCTGCACTGCAGAGGCAATTGGTTTCATTCCCAAGGAGGAAGTGGCATATAAATATGTAAGAGACAGCAGTGTTTGGCTCATGGTCCAATGCTACGGCACAGCGTTTGGAATCTGCAACACACACACTGTGTAGGTTTAGGAGAGGACTCCCTGGGGTACCCAGGGACGCACTGCGGAGTGTAAACCTCCCTGCATTCTTCTCTCCTCTGCAACACAGCGTCTAAAGGTCTCTGTACCTCAAAGTTATCTTCCATTGTTAGGACATTAAGAACGCTCACCTTGAACTTTTCCTCTGGTGTCACTGCAAGGCACACCCCCGGATTACCTGTCAGATTCTGGAAAAAAAGAACTTTATTTGACACCTGTGCAGTTTCCTCCATGAACCCTCACATGCATATTTATGGAGCGGGTCTGACATTTTCTCAGGGATAAGATGGCCTTGATGTCACCTCGCTCATAGAAAGAAACAGAGGAGCTCCACCAGTCACAGAGTATGTTTGTAACAAACAATGGAACAACATCAACTGTGATTGGTGGATACTTTCTGGCTGTATGCCAGACCAGTATTTTGACAGTGCTTTGCAATGTTATAACTGAAATGTACTACCTTGTCAGGCTCATGTTTACAAAACTACGAGCTTGACCAAGTTGACTCCCTGCTGTGTGTTAAGTCTGCCAATGTTCTGAGTATGTTTTTCCCAAAAACCAATGGACAGTTAGGATCATATCCAGGTGTGGTTCCAATTATAGAAGCTGACTGAGAGGCTACTCAAACATTGACCAATAACAACACTGGCTAAAACTTAATCGGACCAATCAGATTGCTTGGAACTCGTTGAAATAACTGTAACTTACCATTTCAGGTGCTCAAGCAAGACACCCCTCCCCACAGTGAGACGCATTCACACACTTTTGTTCACACCATTTTAAAAAGGAAGAGCATTTTATAATGCATTGCTTTACAATCACTTAGCAAATGCTCTTATCCAGAACATCACCAGGAATGCACAAAAAGTCCTTCCAGTGCGACACAGGGCACCTTCCATTTTGAAATCATTGTGAGGAAAGGGCAGTTTATTCATAATGGGGGCAAATGCAGAACAGAAAGAGCCTCTTGATTTCTGTTTGTGTGCAGGGATTGGGGATTGGCATGGTATACATCTCACCTTCTCATTTCCTCTGCAAAGATTCTGTAATCACAGGAAAAAAAATAAAAAATACAACGTCACGGCATGGCATGCCTGCAAAGTGTTGTCAGGTCAGATTAATGTATGTAATCCTCTTAGAGGCCACATACATGTGACCCTTATAATATCTTTAGTTTAAAAAAGACCATATGCGTGCATCTTAATGATTGACGTGCTGCATTACATAGGCTGTTGCTACATCTGTGTTGCTGGAATAGAAGATATATATATATATATTTTTTTTTTTTTAAGTGAAGTTACTTCTTTAAAGGATTTAATTGCACGATCCTTCCCTTACGAGCCCGTTGACGCGAATTGGGTTTGAAGTAGAGCACAGCTGCCGTGACTGCTCGTATTTGGGGATCCTAGAAATGATTCCCCTTCTTGCGAGACCTCGCCGTTCTCGCTCCCAGAATCTGCCCTTGGGGTTGCCATCTGGGCCCTGTCAGATGCCATCGAGCACGCAGGGTAAGAGCCGGCTCTGGCAGCTCTACGGCTAGGAACGCTTCTGTGGTGTGTATGTGCGGTATTTCCAAAACCGAGCGCTTTAAATATAAAAGGGTACTTAAAAAGCTGCCCTACCTTCAAGACTCTGTCCAGGTGATCATGGACTGTGTACATACCTGTGCTCTATCCAGGTGAACATGGACTGTGTACATACCGGGTGAATATAGTCTGTGTACGTACATGTGCTCTATCCCAGTGAACATTGACTGTGTACATACCTGTTCTCTATCCTGGTGAACATAGGCCATTTGCATACCTGTGTTCTTGTCCAGGTGAACATAGGCTGTGTATATACCTGTGCTCTGTCCAGGTGAACATGGGATATGTACACACGTACACTCCTTCCAGGTAAACTCCCCGCAAACAGGAGAAATTATAACTCAAAGATTGCAAAATGCTAAAATCCGGTTTGGAGCGAAAGCATTTAAGGCCAACTGTAGAAAAACGGATTTCCTGTTTGTGTGTGTGAGAACAGAGCAACTGAAGAGGGTATTTGATGTATTTTTCATTATGAGAGCTGGAGGGATGAACAGATGTTCCGATGTTAGGTTCTGTCATGCACCGCACACAAGAGATTTACAGACAGGCAGTCTCATCGGAAGCCACAGAGTGGGGTCCTTCCAGTGGAGATGGTAGTTTAACTAGGCCACCTGGCAGTGAGGGCACTCCACAGATTGTTATGTAATCCAGCATCAGTTTGTATTTGTCTGCTGTGCTTGCATTGAGCCAATCATAATTTGCAGGGGTTTTTTGGCTTCGCTCTCTGAATATTAAAATGCATTTTTCATTTTCATAGGGCAGTGCTTCGAAAACTCAGTCCTGAGAGACCCCTGTGTACTGCAGATTTTTGCCGCAACCGATCTCTTAAATTCTTCCATTATATTTTCCTGATGAATAAAACGCAGGCTTGGCTCATTTTTTTGCTTTGTCTTTGAGTTTTCTTTATCTACCAAATGGTTAGTTTTAGTGGCCAGGTGTCCACACTTTCACCAATTAGGGCCTATTGGTTCACCTGAATAATTTTTTTTAACCTCTTTTGATGTGATCGTTTGCAATAAAGCATGATGAACACAATTCGGATTTGGGACACCTATACTTCATGGCATACATAGCTATTTCTGACATAATGTGGCTTAAGAGAGCAAATAATTCCTCTAAACATGAAAAACGTAATTAAGAAAAAATGAACGGCTTGTTGAAATTCTAGGACTCCATTTGTAGTTGGATGGAAAACCAGGGTACACAGGGGGTCCCCTAGACTGAGTTTGAGAACCACTGTGACAGGGTATATGAAGAAAAGGCTTCTTTGCTGATCTGTAATTTTCTAGAAAATGGTTTTCTCAGTTGTGCACTCCCTTGTTCCTGTCTGGCTTCAGGCCAACCGATCTGTGTTTTAATAGCAAAAAGTCTCCAACAGTGCTTGCCTGCTCCTTTAAAGCAATGTATCCGAAAACTCTATTACTCATGCACAAATGTGTCACGTTGTAGTGCCATAAGATGACCTGATTTTTTAAATTGCTTTCCGTTATTGAGGCATTCAGTGTCTCGGCACAGATTTTTCTTTAAATAATCTGTTACATTGCATGCACTGCAGACCTTCCATTTCATTCCATTGTCAGAAGTGCTACGGGTTAAGTAAAGTACTGTGACCCAAGGTGCAAAGGTGGTGCCCCATGGGGAATTCGAACCTGAAACCTGGATAGGTGTTCAATGTTGGCAGCCTGCTGAGGTCTGCAGTGTCACTCTGTATTATGTAGCAAGTCTGTAGAATAAGACCCTGTAGGATTATGGGATTTGGAGTCCTATTCTTAAAAGTGCTATTGGCAGAGGTTGTTGATCCTCCACCAGTACTTTTATTTAAACCCCTTTTCACAAGAAGCCAAAGGTCAAAGGCAGCCATTTTCGTGCATTGCACTTCTTTCTTTGTTAATATTTTTTCTGGCGCTGTGAATTTGAATACTTTTATAGTGAAACTTTTATCAGAGCAGCCTAATAGTCTAACAAGGCTGTAATTTTTACTTACCTTCTGGGGGGCAGCTTGTGCCCATCTGCGTATAAACTGTGGCTGATCCCGGAGGTGCAGCTGGGTGATGGCGCTGGGGGGGCGGAGTCAGTGATCACCATGGTGCTGGCCCGCGGCAGGGGGCCACTGGAGCGTCTGCTCATCGATCATTAGGCCTTCCTGTGGAGTCCCTGGCGGACGGCGCCAGGTTTAGCTCCCGGACGACTGGTTGCTCCTGGGCTGGGCGAGCGACAATGCTGAGGCAGCAGGGACTGACCTCTTTCTCTCTCTCTCTCTCTCTCTTTCTCTGTCTCTCTCTCTGTCTCTCTCTCTCTCTCTCTCTCTCTCTCTCTTTCTCTCTCTCTGTCTCTCTCATATTCAAATTCAAAATGCTTTTTTTCTGGTGAGAAATCATTTGTAAATATTGCAAAAGCAGACAAAAATAACTTGAACGGGAACACAGAATTAATTATTAATATAAGTGCTCCGAATAACTGACAGCAGCAACGACGGCTTCAGGAAAGAAGAGGCTCCGTGGCGTGATGCGGGCAATCAGAAGAGCGCTGCGGAGAATTCCTGCATGCGCCTGCCTGACGGGAAGAGAGAACCGCTGGGCGTGCTCTCGCCTGGGAACAAAGCCATGGAGCCTGGGTGGGAAACCGGTAAACCTTCCCCTTTTCCCGCAGCACGAGAACTTCGCTCCGTGAACTGTGTCACGCGCATTCTCTGAAATAGGATCAGAAACGGGCTTTGCTACAGGGTGCTGGTCCCAGTTTAGCACCAGAACAGTTTTGAACTTAATCAAGGCTAATAATAATAATAATACCACCCCTAGTGAACATCTGATTGTGGTCAACTAATGATTTGCATCTTTCAATGTTCCGCTCGTGTAGTCTTCCGCAGACATTAGTCACTGACACGTCTGCACCTGCCTCCTGAAGCGTGTTTCTGATGTGTCTGACAGATGTTTGAGGGTTACTCTTCATTATGGTGAGAATTCTTCGGCCATCAACTGTAGAGGTCTTCCTTGAGCTAGCAGGCCCTTTGCGATTACTGAACTCACGACTGCTCTCTCTCTCTTCTTAATGATGTTCCAAACAGTTGATTTTAGCCTGAAAGCCTTAGCTTTGGCCTTTTTAGTCTTCTGAGTTTTTTTTTGTTTCTTATTCCGCATATGGCTCATAATGGCTTCCTTGACTTTCATTTGCACAGCTTTGATCCTCATGTTGACAAATGCCAATAAGACTCCAAAAGGCAATCAAAAGCCTAGAATCAAGACGAGATACTCCCTTATACCAGCCCTGAGGAAGCAATTGAAAACACCTGGCTAATAAGAAACACCTGTGAAGCCAGTTGTCCCAAATATTATATTCCCCTGAAAATGGCGGGTGGCGGGGGGATTCGGGGACTGTGTAAAAAGTGCTGTAATTTTTACAAGGTGAAACCAAAATGTTGTAAATGTATGTGTGTGTAATGTGTGTGTGTGTGTGTGTGTGTGAAAAAAAACTGTGTTCAACAAAAAGAGGAGGTGCGAGGTAAACTGCTGATCAGATGTACCAAAGAAAGAAAGCTATTAAATACTTTCTTAGACTGAGATGGCCTTGGGCATCTGTGTTACTTAGATTTTTCAGTGCTTTTCAAATCGCTGAAGTTGCACCCGGCCTTTGTTAAATCACTCACCTTTGAGCACCTTTCATTTTTTTGCCACTTGTTATTTTGTGAAATGATTTATAAAGTGCAAGTGATTTAAAAAGCAGAACTACGACAATTTTCAATTTGAACATTTTTGCTGAGAATAATTGTATATTAGTGTATGTTACCTTTCAGTAACTTCCTGCTGAGGCAAAAATTATCTATCTCCCTTTATATTAAGCATTAACAAGCCTGGCATGATGATCTAGGAATCATCATACCAGGCTTGTTAATGCATAATATAAAGCAGATAAAATGTACGATGGAACTCATCACCACTAAAACAAGTTACTGTACAGCCACTAGATGGAGACATATCCAAATATTTAGCTGTTGGTTAATATCAGAATATTCTAGATACTGTGTGTAAGGAATGAGTATGATATTTAAATTTATGGACTTATGAACAGGCATCGATATGGTTTAGATAATCAATTATGTTTTAAAAGAATAGGAATTCACTCTCTGGGGTTTTTGATATTATTTCAGCTTAGATTTTGAAAGGCCCACACGCCCCACAGCTTTTGTGTCTGTGATACAAGCATGCCCTAACACTGCAATAACATCAAAAGGAATTATGTAGATTATGTAGAAAGGAAATCATATTTTCAATTGTCAACATTTTAATTGGAGTTTGGAGAATTGTACAGGTGAAGTAGAGCTATGTTCTTGTGTGTGTTTATGCTGCTGTTTATGTGTATGTGTTTCTGTGTGTGTGTGTCTATGTGTGTGTGTCTGTGTGTGCGTGTGTGTATGTGTGTGTGCCTGTATGTGTGTGTGGCAGGCTGAAGCAGGTAGCAGGCAGAGGCAGTGTGAATTAGGCCCTATCAGAAACCCTTGGTGCTGGATGGAGATATGACTCAGAACAGTAGGCTGCAAAACCGTGAATCACCACAGAAACTCCCCGGCAGATTACAGCAGATTGCGCTACAAGGACCGAGCATTATAATTCTGATCCCCAGGAATTAGACACGGGGGACTGTAAAGGCAAATAAATGGCAATCAAATGATACAACTGGGAAGGACATGTAAAATTACACAAAAACCTGTTCATCTGCATACATACATACAGACGTACGAAGCATGTCTGTTTAGTTATATTTTAAAAGAGTACAACCAATGAACTGTGATATAAAGCCTATATTATTCAGTTAGGATTTTTATGATGAAAGTAACCAAGTTCTCATGCTGGCCACTGTGGGAGGACTTGGTATTCGTCTTTTTAAAACAATTTTGTTTATGTTAGTAGCATGTCGATTTGTGTTTCAACCAATCATTGGTGCTTCCATTTAGTGGCCTGCCAATCAGAAGTGAACATGTAGTGCCAAAACAGACCTCCATCTCTAGTGTTCACGAGTGACTTATTTATTTTACATTTGTTCATTTTTTGTATTTTCTTTTGTATGCATTTGTACACTGGAGTTATTTTTTAAAAAGAATTCCCTTATGGTATAATCAACACTAACAGCACAAAAAAACAATTTTACAGGGTCTTAAAGTTTTGGTTTCCTTACAGCATATTAATCACTGTGTCTTATTTTTTGTACGCGCAGACACAATAGATCATTCTACCTCAAAGAAAAATGTGATCTATTATTTTGAAAGTGTTGGAAGCTGAGATTGAACAGCAGGTCAGGCAATTTCAAAGATGTCGGCTTCCTAATAGGAAAATAAATGGACCAATCACATCGTTCATTACTGAAAGGGTCTCTCACCGCCTTTGAGGGTTTTCCCCGCTTTGGTTGTTAGTGTATTCCAGATTGTGCGTTTCTCTTTAAAAGGTAAAAAAAAATAATAATAAAAATCCATCCAGGTGTCGAAGCTGGGTAAAGTAATATAAACCTTAGATGAAGCTGCTGTAAGACAAGTGACTACAGCTGCAAACTGCCTGTTTAGGTCCAGCCAGGTGGAGCAGAGCCTCCCAGTTTTAGTTTTCTTTGGATCAGGTTTTGGTCCGTCTCTGCGGCAGGTCCGTACAGAACCGATGGAGCACTCAGACCCAAACCTACAGAACCACAGAGAGCCTGGTCACTGTACTGAACCGACCTGGCACTGAACCCAAAAGACATGGAACTGACAGAGTAATCCCGCTCACCTGCATGTAAGTGAAAAGGGCACTGTTATCTCTGATAGAGTACATTTTTTGCCTCTGGTAGAGAACATTTTACTCTGAATAGATAACATTGAACCCCTTTTGGAATCATACTGTGCATTGAACTTGCAACAAAAACTTTACCGTCTCGCATCTTTTCCCTGAGCTGAGAAGAAACTTCATGGAGAACAGTGTACCTGTTACTGTCGACCTTACCTGTACCTACAAAGTTTACAATGGTCCAGCTGCCACAGAAGACTTTTCAGGCTAGTAAAATTATTACTCAAACGGATCCCTGCACATATATTCTCCGGGCCGAACCAGGATAAAAGGAGAATCATTTAATCATTTTAACATGGGTGTGAAATGCCATTGTAGGACTCAGATGAGCATTGTAAATCCCAGCAGTTACCTCTTTTATGGAAAGGGCCGGGAGCCGAGAGCCAGAATGGCGGCGCATTTGGCTTTCCCCCTAATGGGAAAATAAATGGACCGCTCGCGTATGGCTGCGGGGATGTGTGTCAACAGAGCGGCGGCCTTGTCATAAAAACGAGAGGGGCCGTAACTCAGGCGGAGCGAGCTGCAGGTGAGAGAGAACGCGCGAGGTGACCCACAAACACTCACCCTGCGGTTCGGAGTGCGTCGCGAGCGCGGCGCCGGACGCGGGGAAACGAAACCGGGGAAGCCCCGTGTGAACCGCGGAGGAGAGGGAAACGGCAAAGCGCTCGGCCTTCAGCAGAGCGACCGAGTGTCAGGAGGAGACGGGAAGGTTCCCTGCTACAAATTAATTCTGTACCGAAAAGAGCTCTAGAATTCTCTAGAATCTTACAGATATGCGTTTATACCAAAAAGGTGCGTTACTTGTCCGTGGAATCTTGGAGGACCACAGCTATGCCAAAAAGATGCATTATAATTAAGAAAACACACATTGATGCAGAAGAGAGCATATAATCCTTTAGAACCTTTATTTATTTAATTGAATTTAAAAGAAAATAATTAAAACCCCATTCATGTGAAAAGGTGTACTGTACCAGGATCAAAGACACCTCTTTGGAAAGACTTGCTGAACTAAAAGCAGAACTCTATACCAAGTATGTGACATAAATAAATAAACAAATGAAAACTTTTTAGGTAAAGAAAAGGTCATTTGTCACCGTTCTGACTAACATTTAAACGAGCCAAACATTCCTATCGCGTTCAGCACCGCGGAATTAACAAACAAATCCCGGCGACGCTCGGAAATGGAACGAGTGACTTTTTTTTTACCTTCAGAAGCTGGTGCCTCCGTAATGGCCTTCTGTCTTGTGCTGTTATTGGAATGGTTTTAGGAACAGCCATGTGGACGGATTTTCGGTTTATCTGCTCATTGACAGATGGGCGGTTCTGGCTCAGGGTGCTGAAATTGTTTGACCTTTGAAGACAGTGGAGGCTCGCTGTAACATTCCGCATAATAAATCGCACATTTGCTAATTAGTTGTAGTGCATTGGATTAGATCCATACTGTAATTAAAAATTGATGAATATTTTAATGTAACTGACTTTAATTTGCGGTTTAATTTAAAGTTGGATGAGATGCAAATGAGATATGACACGTCTTCATTGGCATCTCCGCTTCAGTCCCCAAACCGTTTACGTCCGCTCGCCAAACGCAGATTAATGAGAGAAAGAGAGAGAGGGAGGGGGGGAGAGAGAGAGAGAGAGAGAGAGCGACACTCATACACCACAGGATTCAAAAGCCAGACTGATTGTGTGTGAAAACAAAAGATATCCCGGTAAGATTTGCGCAACTTATTAATGCAAGTTCAACTAAAATGCGCATAAATGACAACAACAAGACGGGCACCGAGGCGTCACGCCGTGCCACACGTCACTATAGCAACGTGAGGCCCGGCAGCCATCGACTCGCATTGTGCCATTTGTCACTCTCCGCTGGTCTGCACTGGGAAATTAGACAAACACCATACTGCGCGGAAATGATGGTGTATGATGACTTATTAGGACCTGAGTGTTCAACAGGGGGTCCATGGGCCCCTGGGGGTCCTTGAAGATGTGCTGTAGGGGGTCCCTGGCCAGACTTGATATGAAATTCCTTTTTTATATATTTTGGAAAATCTTTCAAAATATTTAAACCGTTCAGCAAAGCGCTTAACCTCAATTGCTTCAGTAAATATATCCAGCTGTATAAATGGATACTATAGATGTGTAAGTCACTGCATAAGTGTGCCTGCTAAACATCCGTAATGTTAAAAAAATGTCTTTATTGTGGGAATTCATCTGCCTTTTTACCGCCGAGTCAACACAAGTGAAACTTAGTTACGCAAAGGCTTTTGTTAAATATTGTTTGTAGAAAATATATATTTACTGAAATATGCCTTTGACACAAACCATGGTAACTTAACTGCGATTATACACCGTGGGGAATAACGGTAAAGATAGGATGGGCAATGATACGCTAAAATGCATTTTGTTAGAAAATACCTCCTAAAAGATATCTATAAACTACCTTAAAAATGGTGGAGGTTTAAGTTCATTTGCAGTTAGCCCAGAGGTATAAACCATTAATAAAGAGAGGGTGGCAAACCATAATGAAGCACATTAAATATGTAATATAGAACTGTGTGTTTTTAGCTGTTTTGATTCAAAATAATAGGCTCATTGCACACAGCAATAATATCCTGTTTAACCAGCTGTTACAGAGTAAATGTGAAGCCTTTTGGTTCATATAAACTCTGTTACAGTTTAGAGTGTTAAGCGTCAGGATTTACATTTACGGTATATCAATACGGTCAGCACCAGCTGACCCAACATCAGATGTTGTTTCATGGATACTGGATGAGAACAGGCAGTAATAATGTAAAAATAATGAGCACAGATTCCCTGCAGTGGTAATGGAGACACTCGGGGCAAAAGATCTGCTTCGCAATGTTAGAAATGCGTAATGTTGTCGCCATAAATAATAAAATGCTTATTTTGCCAGAGGACTTCAGAGCTTTTTTCTCCAAAGCTTTCTGGCACAGTGCATCTCCCCAAATGCCCAATTCACTCCAGTGCCCTTGACTTTAAATCTGAATGGGAAAGCGTTTTTAGGGTGTGGGGCACACTTTGAAATGTATCCAAATGATGACATACATTTCATGCCTTTCTTAATGAGATGGATTCCATTTTATTCTGCTTCACTACAGCTTTTGACTTTTGGTCCTCAAACTGCACAAACTAATGACGAAATGAGAACGGCCTTAATCTGTGGTCTCGCTGTTAATGCGTCTGTCTGTCGCTGGCCATTCCCCAGGTCGATACCTGCGCCTGAAAATGTTCCGGGAGGACCACGGCTCCTGGATGACCATGTTCTTCAGCACCATCCTCTTCCTCTTCATTTTCTCGCACATCTATAACCTCCTCCTCCTCATGGCGGGGAACATGCGGTGAGTGGCCTCCGCGTTGCGCTTTTCCCCCATCATGCCTCACTGCTTGACTGATCTACTCGTCCCGCTTGAACGAAGCGGCTCTTCTCCCTCTGATCAATCACAGCCGTGTCCCTGTCACGGAGGGGGCAGTCCTCAACAGTTCCCCGTCAGGCTTTTTGTAGTCCCCAGAGACAGAAGGTCATGAATACCAGACCTGCCATCTTGGCTCACTAGGGACCTTGTTGGAGCCAAAATGCTTGACTCAAGCCGTGGCTGCTGTAGTTGGCGCAAGCATTCACAAGGTTGTGGAATGTTGGTTCGTTGGGATGGAGTATCTGGCAATGGTCACCTTAGCTTAAGCCAAAATGGGGCCTGGACTAAACCATCAGATTGCTGTAGCCATTCACAAGGGTGTGAAATATTTTCTGTTTCTCTGACTGCATTTAAAACACATAGCAGGGATTTCCCTGCCCTTCCACCTAAATCTGAATCCTGTTAATTTGACTTTGTACTGTTTTGCTGTAAAATATCTGAATTACTTGAGTGGGGTGGGGAGCCTGGGTGCATTATGGGTAATAAAGCACAAGCTGAAAAATGTCATGTAACTGGTAAAAAAGGCGCGTCTCATCAAATCCAGGGCAGCACATAACAACAGAAACACAAACGCTGCTGAGTACAAGGCTACACAAAAGAAAATTCAGCAAAACAAAGAGGACAGGTTCTTTTTTTCTTTCCTCAGCAGACGGGAGGTTGGGGGGGGGGGGGGGGGGGGGGGGGGGGGGGGGGGACATGGTTTTTATAACCATGCCATCAGTCACAGCGGTCAGTGCCATGACAGGGGGCATCCGTCTACAGGACGTTCCTCTGGCCCTCTGGAATGGGAACGCTCTGCCGAACACACACATACACACACACACACACGCGCACACACACAAAACCATTCCTCATGTCTGGAGGGGGACCTGGCAGCTCTGGTCCTTGGGGATGGTGAATGTCATCTGCTCAGCATAGTCCCACTTAAAAAAATTTCATTGGTTCCCAGAACATTCCCAAAATGCATCTTTGCTGGGCTTCCGGGATGTCCCTTGAGCATAAAGATGTAGAGGCTAATGTCTGGTTCCCAGATTAATGTATAATTAGCCAACACCATAATACATAACTAATTAGTGTCTACTTTGTTAGCATTTAAATATTATTTGTGTGGTTTTAGAATAGGCATTATTATTCTTAGCAGACAACCTTATTAACTAATAATTGCATAGGTTATATTTTACAGGAATCCATTTGTACAATTGCATATTTACTGAAGCGAGCCAAGTTTTTGTTAATGTAAGAAAGGAGCCACCAGTTATTTTCCCTCTCTCCCAGTTTTACTGCACAGCCACTGACCTGCGACAGATAGGTGGCGCTGCTGCAAAGCGAGTGAGAGCCTGATGCTGTCAAAGGCAGTGCAGATGTCAGAATAATGTTCACTGTGTGAACTGGACTGTGTTCTTGTGGCTATGAATAACTGTATGAAATGAGTACTGTACCTTATTGAACCTGCGTTTTGCAGTTGGTCCATTGACCTTGATAAGCACTTCTGTACGTCGCTTTGGATAAAAGCGTCTGCTAAATAGATGTAATGTAAATGCAACTGCTGTCTTAAGGGTGCACGCTAGGCTAACTATACCACTACGCCAGAACCAAGGTGCTTAGCCTATCTGCTAGCATGCTAGCAGTGGACCAAAGCATACTTAGCCACACCGCTAGCATGTTAGTAGTAGAGCAAAGCATGTTTCGCCATATCACTAGCATGCTAGCAGTAGACCAAAGCATGCTTAGCCATACCGCTAGCAGTAGTGCAAAGTACAATTAACCATATTGCTAACATGCTAGCAGTAGACCAAAGCATGATTAGCCATACCGCTAGCAGTGGAACAAAGCACGCTTATCCATACTGCTGACATGCAAGCAGTAGACCAAAACATGCTTAGCGATGCTGCTATTATGCTAGCAGTAGAGCAAAGCAGTGGTTCTCAGCAGTATGGGCCACACATCCCAAACAGAATGAGTCACATGGGCCACAATTAAGGAAATATCAGTGCACAAACCCTCTAGGGGAAAACTTGTTCTGCAGCACAAGATGTTTTTTTCTTATTTGGGCGCGTGTGTAAGGGGAAAGGTCGTCGGCTTTCAGAGAACTCACAGAGCATCCCCGTTACCCGAGTGTTCAGCTTGAGCCTGAATTATTAAAATGCTTATTAAAGAGGAAGGGTGTGGGGAAAACACAGCTTGAAAAAAAAAAAGAAAAACGATGTTCCTTCGGAATGAGCTGTTGCCTTATAAACTGTTAAATATCGAGATGCGTTGTGATGGATTTTTGAATAACACATTTGAGACACAGGAACCATTGAAAGTGAGGACGCTGTTTTAAGAAGCCAATCTGCAATGTTTCCACAGCAGCTAATTACACTGAGAAAACACCCCCCCCCCCCACCCAGCACCACACAGCCCTTTCATCGCAGATCTCACCTCGCAATAATACACACTTGTTAGCGGTGCCTCACATCTGGGACATTTGCATTTTAATTTGGGCGCCAGATCTGGTCCCGTTTGCACTAAACCGCGGAGCTGTCATCGTCTGGATATCCTCACGCACACACACACACACACACACACACACCGCAGAGCCCAGCCCTGATGTCCCAAATTGCCATTATTGGCATAAATCACGCCATTATTAGCTGCTGTTATTTAATTAAGACCGGGCCATTTTAACGGACCTCTCATTTATCACCACCAATTAGAAGGCCCCTTCTGCCGGGCGAGATTCTAGGTCTCTGTGGGGACCCTGGCTCTGGTTGACTGGCGGAGCGAAGCACGGGACCTGTGGTTCTTTTGTTACTACAGCAGCGATTGGGGGCCGGTGGAGGGGGGGGGGGTTGGTTATGGGACTGGGGGTTGCCAGGTTACACCCACAGATCAAGGCAGCCATAACAATTACATTCCAACTGGATTAATCTCACTAAAAAAAGAGCGCTGTCTCCATTTTATCACAGACCTTCATTGTCTGCTACGCCTGCTAGTTCTACTCCTCTGTTCTACCTGCACACTGGTAATAATGGCAAAATATCAGTTAAACAAGCCTTAGATTTAAGAGGGGAATATAAATCCTTCTGGCAAGCACAAAAGTCTTGGATTTAAAAGAAAAAACAATAACACACTGCGCTCTCAAATAAATCCCTTGGATTGAAAATGAGAGAGGGAGGAAAAAAGTGAAAAACTAAATTGAAGAGTTGTGAAAGTAGACGTCAATTTTACCTTGAAAAACCCGAAAAAGTTCTTTGTGCACAGGGACTGTCAGTGTCAATTCAACTCCCGACAGTTTATACGAGACCAATAGGAATACAATTTAGTCTTGTCGGAGTGATTTAATGGTGAATTTTTGCTGGGCTTTAACTACTTGCTCTTGTGACAGCACAACATATTTCTGGCTTTTGAACGTCAGGAAGCTAGTGCAATAACCTCAGGTCTGTTTGGCAGTGACAGGACCTGGTGATTTTTTTGGTCCTACCACTCTGGAAAACCTTTGGAGATCCCTTGGTCATTTGAAAACAGATCAAGGGAGAGACCGTACCTGCTGTACACCTCCTTTTGGGGCTTCAGTTCCATTTGGTAAGTCATATCACAAGTGCAGGGACACCTGGCTCTGTTTCACCATGTCTTGACTTGACCTGCTGCCATGTGGTTATCCCTCTTAGCTTGGATCAGCTGTTACCGATCTTTAGTCTTAATATTGATCTTCTTGCAAAGATCCCTGTGAATTTCTGAAAGACCAAGGACCCGTATTCACAAAGCAGGAGTGCTGATACAGGATCAGTTTTGTCTTTGTGCTCATAATGTGTGAGCGAAAGTCGTGTGAATGATCTGAGATCGGCACTACTACTCCAAGATGTCTAATGAGCACGGACCCTGGAGTCTCATTATGGAAATTACTTTGGATTTGAAGAAAATATACATAGTAAATATTCACACGTTTTGAGTAAACTGGTGCGTGTGTTGGGTGGGGGGTGTGGGGGGGGGGGGGTGCTCTGTGACAGAACAGAGCTTTATCAGCTCTGCATCTGTCAACCTTACATAAAATCTGAGTGATGAAAATGGCCGACATTCCTAAAGAATCCTAATACCCAGCCCACTGCACACAGACCCCTCAATCTGAAACGCACCCAAAACAGAGTTCAGATCCAAAGCACAGTTCTTATACACGGATTCAGTTATGGGAATCAGTTATGAAATCATTTCATCAGACACTATTGCCACTACAGTATAAACATAGAACAAATTGTAGTGGCGGTAATAATGATGAGAACAACAAAAGTAATAGTCAAATATTTAACTTTAAAGTGCCTTTAAGCATCTCGAGGATGCTTTGCACTGTGCAGAATTAAAACAGATTAAAGTAGAAGAAAATCAGGGGAACTTTTATCAGAGGGAACAGCTTTATCCTCATGTGAAGGCTGGGAGCTGGGATTGCATTATCAGGCCCTGACTCAGACCCTCTGAAGCACACTGTGCGTATCATAAGCGCTCCCCCCGGCTCCTACCGAAGCGGTGACTTTAGTTCCCGGATCCCCGCGGCGCAAGCTGTGATTAGTCTTCTATCGCCCTGTTCCCACATCGTGTAAATTCGTTCTATCAGATCGGTTGCATGTTGGACTTTTGAGTGACCCCGTTTCTGCAAGGCTTTCTATTGAAAATAAGGCCCCCATAGGGGTCGTATGGAATGATGTGTGACATCATATGAACTTTGATTATTCATTCAGAGAGACAGAGAGAGAGAAAGAATGAATGGGAGAACATGAGAAAATGAGTATTACAGATAGTGAGAACATGATAATGTGTCTGTGTAATACATATATATATCTCACACACAAAGTAATTGGTAAATTAATTGTTTTGATGTACCAATTTATCTTTACATGAGTTACGTGCTGTATAGTGGCAAGCACATAGTTAATTAGCATTACCTTCATTAGCAAGTCAAATACGGTATGATCTGTCATAGGGACGTACTGCTCTGGAATCACAGGTTCAAGTCAGCCTGGACAGATTTGCACCCAAAAGCAATGTAGCAATAAGTGATCCATAAAAGAACAGGGTATTACATCAGCTACTGTTCCCTTTCTTTTTCAACCCTCCAGTGCAAGTGCTTGCCATATTATGTCATCACATGATCACTGCCATATTATCATTATGATGTAACTGCAGGATTGTTATATTATAATATCACTAGATGATGTCATTAGAACACTGTCACAGGATGATTATGATGTCACTGGAACATTTTCCTAGTATGATTAGTTCAGGAACAGTAGCCATGTCCACTGTGACAGTCACCCCATCTCTGAGACGGGAAAGAGATGTTACAGTAACATAGAACGGTCTGTAAGTGGCATCTCTTGGACACTGAGGTCTCATATGCTGTACTTGAAATCTTTGATCACATGATGCTGCTCGGTGAGAGGTATATAATTGCCGTTTTCCGGGTGTCTGCCATACAGCAGGTGGTCCCAGCAGGAGGGCGCTGCTCTCCATAACACACTTCAAAGTTTCTGGGCCTTGATGTAAGCACTCAGAGAAGACCATGCCCCCCCCCCCCCACCCCCCCCCCCCCCCCCCCCCCTTCAGGAGGTCCACCCAAGAGCCGGAAAGGCCTTCTTTAGAGCTTGACAGTAACGTACGGAGACACGGCGGGATCCCTACGGTCGTTAACATCGATGAACTCATGCTCGTGTCAGCACTATTTAAAAATAAATAAATAAATAAATAAAAAAACCGGCAAAGAAATCTCATCTTAAATCACACCGCCAGAGGCGAATTAGATCTGGAGCGCCGCAGAAAGGACAAGTGTCAGAATATTGATTGTGTCTGGCCAGAAGCGCGCAGAGAGAGAGCTCTGTTATCGCTGCCTGACACGGCCCGTCGTGCGCGTAAATCAGCCAAACACTGCCGCGCGGAAGCAAACTGCTTAAGCATTAAACGGAGAATTTCAGAACCGAAGCGAGAGGCTAGCCTGTGCTTGTGAATGTTCTGGAACGCCGGGCATAAACACGCGCTTTAATAACCAATCACCGTTTGTTATTTAAAGTAGTTGTTCACTGTGTCTGAGTGTGATCAAATAAGGCTGGTTAATATTACAATAAAAGCAGTAGTTTTCTCCGCTACTTGAAGTCGTATTGTTAAAAAACAATGACTCGGAAAGAGGTGTCTTGGGAATCGTGGGCAAACTGCAGGCAAACTTACATCATCTTTCTTCATTCATATTTTGGTATTTTGCATACAGCAGAGGGAAATGGGGGCGAAGCATATATATTACAGCAGAGAGGAGAAGGGGCGGAGCTTATATATTACAGCAGAGGGGAGTAGGGGCGGAGCATATACAGTAGAGGGGAGTTGGGGCGGAGCACATGTATTACAGCAGAGGGGAGTAGGGGCAGAGAGTGTTCTGCTGCAGGTGTTTGTCCTTGATTATTTATGCGGCTGCTGCAGGTGTGTCGGTTTACCGCCACTGCTCATGCTCATTGCGTCACCTGACTTGTCGGTTGTTCAAATTTTACCGGCAGTGATTAAGAGAAGAGGCTTTAATCACAGCCTGCAAAACGTTTCCTCCCCCCACCCCATCTCCACGGCGCACAAAAAAAAAAAAAAAAAACATTTGTTCAGTTCTACATACAGAAGAGGAGGAGGAGAGTTTCTCCCCATAGAAATTATGGTGCAGATTCAGCACTCCTCTGTAGAACGACTCCGGGACATATCGATTATGATTTCGCGCGGACCAAATTGCTTTTTGAAGCTGGGTGCGGTCCAAAATATTGAGCACCTATTGGGTTTAATGCAGATATAAATCCCTGTTCCAATCAAGATGGCCGTTTGCACGCGAGCGTGGGCAATCAGTCACTGTGCGCCTCGCAGTTCCATTATCACGGACCCGTCCGTTTAAAGAATGGAATATAAATAGCACGTAATATATAACTCGCCCTTGTTGAAGCCATTTAATGTTGTTTTGTTTTTTAATGAAAGCCATTTTTATGACATGGGTAAGCAGAGATCCATGGATCTCCCAGGGCCAGTGCTGTTCATGAATAATAATTGGAATCAGGCTTCCCTAATTGTATTTTGTACATCAAAATGTTTTATGTTTTAATTTTCAGCAGTAAAATCAGTTAATGGCTCTGCGGAAAGGGGATCTTTTTTTTTTTTTAGGCAAAAAGTCTCTTCACCCAGGGAATAATGGGAAAACTGGGGTATTGGATGTGAAATTAAATATTTTACCTCAAATCAGTTTTTTATATACTGGGTCAGTATTTTTTCAGATGACAACACAGATGATAACGCAGACTTTAAACATATGGTCCAAAGGGCTGCTGGGTGGCTCGGATAAGGCATTATTCTAGCGTACGGATGGGCGACGTGGTCTTGTACTGACCAGGGCCGGGTCCTAAACAGCCTCCTAACTACTGTGTCCTCAAAATATGTACTGTCTACTTAACATATTGCCTACTGATTAGGGTGTATTTGTTTAGTACGAGATGGGCAGTATGGGAAAAATGTTTTTGTACTATTTTCCAGCAGTACTGTGGAAGTGTTGTAAGACATCCCGCCCTTGTCGTAAAAAAGCCCCGCCTCTTCCTCTCCGATTTATGGGACCTAAAGATGGCCCCGCCTCTTTCGCTCTGTGGGACCTCTTAAAAAGTTTGGTTTACTTCCTGAAAAGTGTGCTCCCGGTTATACTGTATTCAGCAAAATGCCAGAAATAAAAATATCATTCTGGGATTTTCTGAACTACATTTAGAGAAAATTTTGCCAACTAAGCTTTCTCATCCAGCGTATTCAGCTTACTATGCTCAACAGTAGGCACGTAAGCTGTTTCGGACATGGCCCGTGTCAGTGTTGACTGTAGCCAGTAGCCCAGCAGGGCGATATATGATTGGCTCCTGCGTTGCTTAGCAGCCAGCTGGGATGAGTGTCTCACTGCGCACTAGTGACCCCTTCTGGTTCATCGTGCACCCGTGAGTTCATCTGACCTGCAGTGTCTTTCTCTGACTCGTGTCTGTGCGTGTCTGTAACCTGCTGTGTGATAAAAGCTACTGCTGACACCTTGCGCTTCAAGGGATAGCACCAAAAAAGAGAAAAGAAAAATGAAAAATAATATCACACGACAGCGATGCTTCACCTCGGCTTCGAACCTGCGAACCCTCGCTTTGCGAGCCCAGCCATTGCTGGACTCTGCCGCCTGACCAGTGCTGGAGTCCCTCCCTCAGCTGACGACCCGTTAAGTGTGAGAGATGACGGGGAATTTTTTAACAAGCCGCCATTTGGCCCGACGCTCCCCACAGCGTGAGGAGAGACTGCGTGTGGGCAGGCGCTACAGCATATCTCTCTACCTCTCCAACTCTCTCTCTCTCCCACTCCCCCCCTCCCTCTCTCTCTCCATCCTCCTCCCCCAGATCACAGGCACACAAAGCCTTCTGTGGAACGTAAACTCACTTTTTTTTATTTTTCCCAGCATTTTAAACACTTCAGCGCTTGTCCTCACTTTCACCTGAATGAAACCGGAAGAGGCTCGTACTCTTATGTGCGATTTCTTTTTTAAAAAGTTCTGTATAAATCTATTTTTAAGCGACTACATTAGGTCAACGTGCTATCAGCTATTCAGAAGACAAGGCTGCGCGGTTTGCTCCGGTTTTTCTTCAGCTGAACCGGGTTGCGGCCTTCAGCACCCCTACCAGAATCACAGAGCCCGTACCCTGTATTTATTTGTAAATTCATACTGTGAATAGTTCTTTGGCGGTTATTATATACAGGGTATTATACCCATGGAAGCCTAGTTTTTTATTAAAGTGCGTCTGCAGCTCTCTGACTGTTCTCTTCAATATATGCAGGATGTTGAAGCTCTAGGGAACCGGGGAACTGAGAGGGAATTGGGAGGAGTGTTAAAATCAATGAAAGTGCAGAGCTTTGTGTTTACAGAAAATACAAACACAAAGGGCAGAGAGGAGGATCCTGACCCTTAGATTCAATCTGCCGGGAGAGAGGGAGAGGGGGAGGGAGAGGGAGAGAGAGGGGGGGAGAGAGCGAGTGAGAGCAAGCGAGAGAGAGAATGAGAAAGTGAGAGAATGAGAGGGGGAGGAAGAGGAAATTGAGGAGAGAGGGAGGGGGAGTGCGAGAGTGGGAGAAAGAGACAGAGAAGTGACCTGCCTGCAGTTGTACCCCCACAGTGAAGTACTCTGTTAATTCAACTCTGTACCAGCCTGATAGGGATCAAATGTACTTTCTCAAGAGTACAATGTACTGTTATCAGAGTTGATTTAACACAGTTTTTTGTGCTGTGTGTGTCTCAGTCTCTTGAAGGGTTTTCCAGTCCTCACCCCATTACGGGTTGGTCAAAGTGCGATTAGAAATGGGCGTCCATTTTTATAAGAAATACGTGCACTGATGTACGATCTCGGCTGAGCTGGAATTTAAGCCAATTAAGGCGACTTGGGGGCGGTGTGGACCCGGGGAGTGGATACGCAATCCGACAGCACGTCCTCTTTGTGTCCCGCGCGCTTTGATTCATGCGCTGCGATTATCCCGCTATTTACAACTGTTCATTATGAACGATTATGCGTATTTGTGATGAATGCGGCGTATTGTTAAAGGGCTGGGTTTTTTAATTTTCGGCCCTCCAGGAGGTTCTCGCTTTAAAGCAAGGAAACAGCCACCGCAGAATCGCATTTGCATTTTTTGGCGTCTTGTATGAATTTGTGTGTCCCCTCGGCTTGACACGCCTCCTTTCTTTTTTCTCTCGTTCTCACCCTCCCCCCCTTCTGTTCCCATCTCCCTCTCTCGCTCTCCCCCCCCCACCACTCTTTAATGCCCCCACCTCTTTCTCTTTCTCTCTCTCCCCCTCCTGCTCTTTCTCATGCAGTCCGCACATGGTCACAGAGTACATGGGCATCAGGAATGAGAGCTTCATGAAGATAGCCGCAGTGGGAACGTGGATGGGCGATTTCGTGACGGCGTGGATGGTGAGATCTTCCGCACCCTTCCGCACAGGGCGGCGAGAGCAGGACCCCCCTCCCTGCTAAACATCACAGGCCACCCCCTGCCCCCCTAAGAACCCAACACCTCCCTCCTCCCGTAAACACCCCCGTCCAGAGGGACTCACTTCCCCTCCTCGGCAATTTGAAATATGGTTTGTCCAACATTTCACTTTGTCCTCTCATCCAACATCCTCACCCTTTTAGGCCCATAAATCTTTCAGAAGGCTTTGAGGCCTGTTTCTTTTTTCCATTTAATTTTCTCTTTCTGCTAGGGTCCCAGTGGAGTCCTGTCTTCCTCTCCGCGGTCTTGGTGCACATGTTTGTCTTTAGCTCCTGACAAGAAAGTAGAGAACCACAAGGGTTTTGGGTAGCGGGAGTAATTTTGCTGAGGAAACGTAACTTGAAAAAGACAAAACTTATAAACAGCTGTTAATAGTCGGAGTAGAGCAGTTTACCCTCTTACGGAGAATGAGTGTAAAATCAGGCAAACAGTTCACCACAGCAACGATTACGGGAGAAAGCACACACATCTTCCTCAAGAACATAAAATATGTCATTTTTTAAGAAACTATTATTTATCAGTGCAAGTGGAAACAGTGATGAAGTTTTGGGAAGTCCTGATCACCCAGCCCTAAGAGACAGTGGGGCAGGGAATGAGGTGGACCATTAAGAACATGGTGGTGGGGGGGCTTTAGAAGCCTTTGAAAGCCACATTAGAATTCCAGACGACTGCTGAAATGGGTGTGCGTAAAAACGGCAAAGAACGGTAAAAACCGGCTGAATGCAAAAAAAAATAAATGTGTGGATGAGTCGTAAAATGAAAAGCTGCTGTTTTGCAGAATCTCTCTCTGGAGAATCCCAGATACAGGCATGCTGACGCCTCTTCTTCAAAAGGCATTAATTGCTCAAAGACCGATGTATTTAAATCACTCTGAATTTGGGGAGGGAAGAGGGTTTTTTCAAATCCATTTTTTTTAGCTGAATGTCAAGAGGCGGCAAATGGCTGCAAATCGTAGTTGAATTGCACTGAACCGTGCGACTCCCAATTGATTTTTGCCTTGACGTAAGCTTGCGTCCTGAGCATCCGACAGAAGCAGCCTTATTGTGTACGCGGGGATTTCACAGACGACCTGCGTGACCTTCAGCTGCCATTTTGAGTGGCTTTGCTCTGTTGTGCGATAGCAGACCAGCCTACGAATGCATATTTTTTATAACAGATTTTTATCTGGTCTTAATCCCATCGACTGTAATTACTGTAAGCGCCTTCCACTGAATGAGCGAGAGAGGGAGAGAGACAGAGAGGCAGTGATATCGATCAAATGTAAAGGTGATTTGCAGTGTTGTGCTACTGTAGACTGCTTGCTTTGTTCTTTATTTATTGCAATCATAAACCCTGATGTTTTCCATTTAAAAATGATGAAATTGCTGTTAACTCAAACGGACAGAAAAGGACATGGTGACGAAGGTAAAACAACCTTCCAAAAATTATTATTATTTATTTTATTTTTTTGGAGGATACAGTATATAAATATTCAACTCAAAATCTAATATAAATGGATTTTCTGGAGCATTTAATTTTCTTGCCTCTTCACGTGTGTTCATTCCACATATCACTCAAGCGGATGCATTTTCTCAAATTTCTTTTATAAATACATCAGACAACAACCTGGAGCTTTTAAATGTGTCCAAGCTGCTCTTGCCTGCCCATGCAATTCATTTTATTTTCAAGACAATTAATTTCACTCCACTTACTTGTTCCTACACCTACCAGGGAAACTGGTTTTGTGTGTGATTGTGTATCATAGTTACACAGTAGTGCAATATTAAATTACATGCCTGTAAGGTTCCTTTCCTTTTTCCCCAGGTGACAGATATGATGCTTCAGGATAAACTCTACCCGTGCTGGGGAAAGGCAGCCAGAAGGTTCTGGAAGCAAGGAAACAACAGAATTGTCCTTTTCTGGTACAGTTCCTTAAATCTCACCCCTCCCCCATTCCCTCACCTAACTCCCCACGGCTTGCGTGTGGGTGTGTCCAAGGGCAATACCAAGACAGCGGCTGTTCTGTACTCTAATACAGTACCAGAAACACCTGCTACCAGGACAGAGAACGGGAGGAAGGCGGGAGCAGACTATCTTGCGCGTTTGCAGAATCTCCAGCGCTAAGAAATGCGCTGAAAGTGATGAGGCAACTGGTCACCCGGTGGGCGGTGCTGAAATGGAGCGGATAAGTCAGGGCCAATGAGCAAGCGGCAGGGAACGAGCTCATTAGCGGCAGAAACCACCACTGACAGGGAGAGCCGAGGTGAGATGGGTTTACAATAGCGTCTCGAGAGAGAGAGCTGTAGCCGCCACCCCCACCCCCAACCCCCCACCCCCCCTCCGAAGCGAGGTCACACAAACCCAATAACACCGTTAATCAGCCGGGACGCCCATGTCACCCCCTTCATTAGCCAAACTGGGCGGGGATAGAGGTCCATCAATCCTGCAAGGTCTCTATGAGGGAGATACCCTCCCCCCACCCCCCCTCTCAAACTCCCCAGAGAGAGAGAGAGAGAGAGAGCTCAAGGTCTGCCTCAGGACTCTGAAACAGGCCACACTAAACTCCCAAGGGAACAGGGTAATCTGACAGGCCAGCAGGCCCAGCAGACTGGCAAGGCTCAACATATGTGTTGTAATTTAAGAGCAGTCAAATGATACCTCTTAAATTTCTTCTTCTTCCTCTTCTTCTTCTTTTAATATTAATAATTTACTTTCTGTGATCCAGATTATTTTTAAAACCAGCTACGTATTTTTATGAAGCTATGTACTGCTACAATGCACCATTTCTTATGTAGCATTTGAGAATCTTGCGCTGTGCTGTGTTCAATGTTCTGTTTTCCTGTTTTTTTTTTTGTTTTGTTTTGTTTTTGTTTTTTTGTCAAGCAATATAATAACTAACCAACGAACTAACTAATAAGGCATTTTGTTGATGGAATTCATCTTCCTGCACAGCCAAGGTCACCGGAGATGCAGAAAACAAGAATAAAATGGTGTACTACACATTTGGACAGGAATTCTGAGGTGGTAATGCATGCTGGGAATATAGATGTGAGTGGGTGGAAAAATAATTTATGTAATCAGAAATAAATAAATTAGCAGGAATGAATTGGGAAAGAGCTGGATTCTGCCGGGCTCCACTGAGAGTAGCATTGATTAATTCTGTAATCTGTTTTCTGCACCGTCTAAACAGCAATTTAGAACGAGCTGTAAAAATCTTACAAGAGAGTCCTTCAGGACCAGCTAATTCAACTTTATCTCGCAGGATTTTTCGCTTCTGTTTTTTTTTCTTTCTTTTTTTTGGTTCAGTTTTCTAAAGGGTGAGCGAGCTGAACCGGAGGAGTTCGTGAATCCCACGTGGATTGCGCGCCGTGACATTACGATCGCTTTGGAGTTCGTTTTCAAAAGGCACCGCCTTGCGCGAACGCGCCTCTGCTCAAAATAAAAACTAGGTCGGTCTGTAAAGGAGAAGTAGGTCGGCGCTCTGACTGGTCGAAGTCGACAATTTTTCACCTGTAAATCGCGCGTTCATCTCGATCTCGTTTGAACAAGGTGGCGCGTGCGCATGCAAGCGCTATCACGCAGGCTAACGTCGCTCACGTTCAGCGGGCGCGGCGAAGATGTAGCATGCGAGGCACGTTTTGCACGCGGCGTCGTACGCTTTCTGTGCAGTCATTTAAATATCGCAAGCCATTCATCTTCTTGAAAAGGCCCACTGTTGTTTGTGAAAGGACTCGTTCGTTTTTTTGTTACGGGTTCAGGAAAAAAACCTCAACACTTGCGTGCAGCTCACTAAAAAACACGGCCCAGAAAAGGAATGTCAACATTTTCTCTGCAAAAAATTCATAACTGATGGTTTCCTTTTCATCCATACCCTTTGGAGTCTAATGATTTAATGCATTTTGCCACAAAAAGCAGATGTATGTGGCTAATGCAGAACATGAAGGTTCCTAGGGAGCAACAGTCGGAATCTAGACGTCTAGATGGGTGGAAATCTAGCTAGCTTGAGAGATGTTTTGACAAAAACTGACAAGGTTAACGCTAATAAACATTAGTTAAAGGTTAAAAGAGCTTGCTGCCCATTGAATTCAATGTAGAAAACCAAGGTGATTTAACTACCAAAGAACATTTGCACTGTCATGCATTTAAAACCAATATGTCAGTTTAGAAGGCCACTCAGGGACACAACTGTGATTATATGTAATGTGGGATACAGCCATCAGTGGATAGAATTAATAAAAAAGCACAAGAAAGGCCTAATGTAATGAGAACACTTTCCTGTTATATAAATACCTTCAACTGGCCATCGATATGAATAATTCATGCCCATTCCTTGAAGAACCCACACAGTCTCTTTTTTTGATATAATCTTCAGAGAGAGAGAGAGAGAGAGAGAGAAGGAAAGAGTGAGAGAGAGATTTGTTTTGGGATTTTTTATTTAATTACAACTTCACTGGCCGGATAGATCCAAAAACAGCAATTCATGCTATCGGTACCAACATTACACGGAAATACCATGTACAATAACTCACATAAGCATGATAAGTTTAATAATGAACTTGCAATTAATTACTATATCTACAGGGCAGTAATGATAATGAATATAATAGCGTAGTCTGACGTGCTTGGCCTCGACCCCAGGTCTTTTCTTCGGCGAAATATTCCCTCTGGATTATTCTGCAGTCACGATATCCTCTCGCACTGCAATCGCTCATAACTGACGCTATCTTCTCTTCTCACTCGGCTCTGCTGACACTGTTCAGTCAGACCGGCCGTGGGGGAGTGGAAGTGTATCTTCGGTAGCCAGGAAGTGGCGCAGACCTGGCGGAGGAAGTGGGCAAACTTCTGCAACAAAGAGATGCAATCTGTCTCCCTCCCAGCGTTCTTTCTAAGTCCCTTTGGATGAGAGCGTCTGCGAAGTGATTGTATGGTTATATATGTAATGGCTTTCTCGATAAATAGGGGGGGGGGCTCTCTCTTCCCTAAACTAAAGTTGCATCCTGTGAAAACTCGAACATAGTAAAGAAGCAGTTATGTGTTCAAAGCCAACAATTTCACGGGTGTCTGGGGTCGAGAGTACACTTGTGGAGAAAAGATGTGTCTGGTCTACACCATTGAATTCCCCAAAACAAATTTTAGCACTTTTTGTCTGAGAGTACTTAGTGCAGTGTGTGGGTATCATTTCTTCAAAACTCTGAAGTACCCCAGAATGGTGGCACTCAAGTGGAACACTGTCAGTGTTTTGGACCACACGATCATGGTTTAGCCCCTAAAAATTTTTGCCATAGCTACTTCTGCGCCCTCTTGAAAAGCACATTTAAAAACACACTTTATGGACTTGCTTTTGTCACATCATAGCAGCTGTTGTGTATCTTTTTGTGACTTTTTTTATTGAGTTTTTATTATCTTCATCTTTCTTGCTTCTGTTTCGCCCTGTCTGTCATTGTCTTGTTTTGCTTTAACTGTCTTGCCTTTGTGCTCATTCTTCATGTATTTTATTAGTGCTTTGCTATATAAATAAAGATAGTATTCTTATATGAGGATGATGTTCTAATTATTAAGACCTATCATGAAAGCACTGTGATACAGTGGGTATGGATTCATTCATTTAAATGGTGTAGTTATTAGAAAACTAGGCTTGTAACTCAGATGCTGCATGTTCCTTATCCAGCTGGAACATTCCATACCCTTGAGTAATATTACTTAACCTGAATTGCTTCAGTCAATATCCAGCTGTATTAATAGACTATAGAAAAGGTAAGCCTTGTCAGGCAAATTGTATAAGAGTGCCTGTCTGCTAAATTCCTAAATATGAAAAAGGAAAACTCTGCATTTAGCTAAATGCTGAATATCAGCTATGACATCACACATATGTCATTGTGTTCTGGGCACACATACTTAGAGAGGGGGCAGAACTGTCAGCCAATCATCACCAATGGCTGGTGTGAGTTACCCTGACCCATCGTGTTTGAAGTTTCAGCTTTGGAGCCTGACTGGTGCATTTTTAGAGCGTCAGCCAAGAAAACTTTTACATAAATCTGCAGCTTAAAGGTAGTCAGTTTTTTTTTTATAATGATGCCAGCCTAGGTATCGCTACACATACAGCCAACTGCCAAGGACGAAGCGGATGCTATGCCAGTTTGTCCTGGATGGATGTAGTTTGGAGCTGTCTCCACAGAACGGAATCGTGTCAACTGAGTTATATAACTAGAATCTTGGTTGGCCACTGGCCAAGACACTCTCAGCCAATCAGAGACTAGGAGAGTGAAACTTTTGGATAATGTGCACTTCCACATGAAGTAAACACTATAGCTGAAAGGAATATGCAACAACACTCCTTAAAATCCTGTACAATGAACTATTATAGTGTTTATATTAGTCCAATAGGGACAGTATGTATGCCAATATCGTTAAAAGTACTGTTTCGGGATTGATTTTACGATGAACATTTTGCAGTTTGCTGGCAAAGTTTCCACCAATGAATATAAACGTATTTCAACTGTCAAAAACATTTCACATTTTTAAAAATCCAAACATATTTATAGGGATAATAAATTATATGCAAACTCAAATAGCATGACGGTTGAGCTTCTTGGCCTACTATTCTAAATTAATGTAATATATTTAAAACATATTTAAAGTTACAAGTGATTCTAGGTAAATGTCAAAAGCAGCGGCTCTGTTTTGCCTGAACTACTGCAGCCATTTTAAATGTTTTTGTAGAGGGTGAAACATGAACAACGTTTGACCTAAACTTTATCTTTTACCCTGGATTGTGAAGATTTAAGCAATAAAGCTGATTCCCTGCCTTCCCAAGCTTTTATCTTGCCCTTGCGTGTCTGGTGCAGGTAAAAGGGTAATTAGTTTGGAAGAATCGGCTCTGGTGGCTAATCGTCTATGCTCCACTGGGTATGTGGAGAGCTTAATGACTGCTAATGTAACTTTCTTTCACTTGGGTGAATCATTTAAGCTTTCTTTAAGCTTTTGTTCAATTCAATGAGCACCAACGCCATAATGTTGCACAAGAGAAAGAAATCACTTTCATAAATTAATTTCTCCGTGATATGCAAAAAGACCTGGATTCAATCACCATTCATTCATCACTTTATCTGCATTTTTTTCTTCACAAGCAAAGTTCAGGGGCAAATTTTAGTGATTATTCAAATTCAAAATGTGTTTGTGAAGGGAAAAAAGTGCATTTAATTGTGAGTCAAAAATTAAAGATAAATGTTTACTGATTATGGACCAAAGTTAAGGGCAGTTGCTGATTGAATACAGGTCAAGGGTAAGGACAGGTGTTGATTGAATACTGGCCAAACCTAAGGCCAAACATCGATTTAATCCAAAGATAAATTGTTTTGTATGTACAGTGGCTTGCAAGAAAGGACCAACTTTGTTTCCCCCCCACAGGACGGTGCTGATCTCTCTCACGTCAGTGGTGGTTCTTATCATCAGTACGGACTGGATCAGCTGGGACAACCTAAACCGGGGCTTCCTCCCCAGCGACGAGGTGTCCCGGGCCTTCCTGGCCTCTTTCATCCTGGTCTTCGACCTTCTCATTGTGATGCAGGTAGGGTTCCCCCGCCGGCCAATCAAAAAAAGAGTTCTGGCCCTGCACCACTCAGCTGATGATGGTTTTGAACACTCATTGGCTGTGTAATTTCAGGTAGATGATACATTAGCACCTAATTTGCCATTTCCAATTACAGAGCCTGTTTATGGAGCAAGTTTACATATACAGCTTCTGTTGTCTTAATAATTTTTTTTGCGTTTCTGAAGCGTAACGTATAGTTATATGCACATTTATTTCTGTTTGTCACACTGTTCAGATGATACCTCAGTGAATTGGTAGGTTATTATAATCACATAGATTTTATTAAAAGCAGAAATTTTCCTGGTAGCTGTTATAAATTTTAAATTTTGTTAGAACTGTAAAGACGCAACACCAGCTGGTTGGTTATCTTCAACTGGAACTCACAGTTCTAGTGAAATGAATCCTTCTGAACGCTATCATAGCTGCTGATAAATTATACAGGACTGTCCATATCAACATCTTGCAGCATTATTAATCCTTGTCAGAAAAGCGGAACAAGAACTGACTGATTATCATATTTTCCAACAGGCTACAGAGGTTTCTCTCTGAACTGTGCCCAGTCTTGCTGCCTGTCAAGCTATGTAGTATAAAAGTAAGCATACAAGTTAGATATGGAACATGTTTTCTTTTTTACAATAAATAATAGCTCTAAATCTATCCAAATGAAAACTTTCTGCAGGGAAAAAGAAGCTTAAACAGAGCTGTGAGATCACCAGGCTCCCTTCTATTATGGTCACGCTCAACTTGAGTTTTCGACGCCAGTGAAAATCATTTTTTAATTTTCCCACTCGAGTGTATCATAGCTGCTCAGAAATTATACCGGCTTCTCAAGTTCAAAAAACGGTTCAGCATGATTAATTCTCTTCCTCGCAGCAAAACAAATTCTTATTTACTTGTAATTGGCGAGGTACCTTCTTCCAAGTATCGCCACGGTTCTCCTTCTCTGAAATTGGCCCAATGTTTTCGTCCGGCTCTCTCCGCTTCCCGTCTCCGCGTGTATTTTCTCTTCGCCGACTAATTCGTACCCGGCGTAACTCATGTGTAAACCTGATATGATGACACACTCATTTAGCTCCCGATCCGTCAAATTGCTACGCCGTGCGTGAGGCATCTTCTGTGTTTTTAAAAGGCCCCCCTCAGATTGATTTGTTTATGATTGCCGTCTCCATTTCCTGTCTCCGGTGCGCCGCGCGGGTTTATTAGCGTTATTTATGGTTTCAATTAGCCCGTGCGATTAACGGCGGTGGAGCCATGCCGCCGTCTGTCACCTGCGGTGTAGTCGGCAAAGCTTCCGGCCGCCGCCGCGTTCCAGACACAGCCGCTGCCTCCCGTGTCCGTGGCCTGAATGCCTAACACTGCAGCCGCGCCCCCTAATCTAAGCCTGGAATAATTAAAATAATGTTTCATTACAAAATGGATGAACACCAAACACCTGGTCCACTCGTACCTGAATGCGTCCTGTAGATATTTACAAGTGTCACTTTGAGGAATGTGGGTTTTTTTTTAAGTATTTATTTGTGTACGTTCTGTACAGTATGTCTCAGGCAGATATATATTGCAACTGCTGGGCTTCTGAAAGAAAATGGTGAGGCCATTTTGCTTAGCATTCGTATTTAAAAAATTCTGAATCTCAGTTAACGTTGTAGATGAGGTGTTGCGGGTTCTGGATGTGGCCTGTATCAGGGCAAGAGGATTGTAAGAGGACCAGGGAAAATATTTGATTAGTATGATCATTTGTAAGGTACTCTGAACACAAAAGAAGGCGCAGCTTGGTTGTGGAAGTCTCACGGCTTCCGTGACAAGAAAATACTAAATTTAGAGGTTTCACAATTGGCCTGACTGGGCACAGGGATTTCATTGGCCCAGCTTCCGACCGTTTTGGGGAATGAGTTGGGTTGGTCCAATCCAGGCTAGCTGTATGGGTCTGTGGTCTCCAGGGGTAGAGAGGGAGAGAGCGAATGAGATGGAGAGAAAGATAGAGGAGAGGCGAAGAGATCGATCGATTGTTGAGGTGAATTATGTTGTTTTTTTCCCCCACTGTGTCCTATGTTGGACTGTGTGTGCTTTGTTTATTTATGGCAATCATATAGCCAGATATTTCAAGAGAAGTGAAGAGAGAGAGAAGGAGTGAGTGTGAGAAACAGCTAATGTTCCCTTATTTGTTTAATGCCTTATTTATCCTGGTAAGTTAGTTAAAAACAGATTTGCATTTATGTAAATGACCTTCAAAGAGGTAAATATAAATATGTACAGTAAAAACATGGGGTGCTTCTGAGTGATTCATTCTGTTAAGTCCAGTGTGTAGACAGGCCCCACAGTCTGGTGTCAAATCAGGACTGTGCCTGTGAGAACTGCGGTCAGCAGCCCTACAGGGCAACGCATAGCTGGTCAAGGTTGCGTTCAAAGAGGGAGGGATTTTGTCAGCTAGGAGCACTGTGCCTCATCGCTCTCTGGTGACCCCCACTGGTCAAACAGGCACTCGCGGTCTGCTTGCTCAAGCTGCGCATGAAGTATCCTCTTTGGACTCACGTCTTCTCCAGCTCAGCTTGTGGTCTGTGGTGTGTGACCAAGAGCCAACTTAACATCCCGTTTCCCCCAACCAAATTGGGTAGGAGCAATGAGCTCTCGAATGCAACTGTGCATTAAAACACTTCAGTGACTCGTAAAGCACCTGAAGGACTTGTGTCGGAGCTTCTCCAGGACTCTGGGATGTACTCATAATGATTCTGCATTCTCAGGGAAAGGTCCCAGCTATGAGATCTTAGAGCCAGGGACATGTGCAGCCAATCACAATACCTGAATGGTGACTGCGCATCTCTGAATAGTCTGCGCAGTTGTTGGATGTCTGGTCTCCACCCTGCAACTGCAGACTTCCAAACCTGTGGCTCTGGGCAAACCTGCCACTCTATAGAAAGATATAAAGAATTTTAGATGTCATTATTTTATTCATATAATTATATCATGTTTCTTCAGGGAGTGTGTGTGTATATATATACTGCAGGGCACAAACCTTTTCCCTCCACTTGTGTCAGAGGAATTTATTGTGGCTTGAGGTTGGGGTGTCCCTCGTATATATCTCTGAGGACATCGCTCTTTCTGGCCCTGGGATTTACGCGCGTGATTCATACCTGTTGGCACAGACTTCAAATTGAAAATGAAATAGTCTTTCAGGAGCAAACATTACCATCTGAAAACATGGGGTCGGCAAACACACTGAGAGTTATTTAGTGGACGTGTGCATGCATGTGTGTGCGTGTATGCATGTGCATCTGTGTCCCTGAGATTGTGCAAGTGGGTGTGTGTGTGTGTGTGTGTGTGTGTGTGTGTTTACTCAGGTCATCCGACCGCTGATATCTTCGTGTACACAATTTGGTGTGCATGCTAGTTTCATATTACCACATTCATTATTGAGAAGGTGGTGACTTTATCCATTTCGGACTGTCAAAGAATATTCCGGAAGCACTGAGTCGACTAAAATGGAAAGACGAGGCCTGACCCTGCGTGCTGATTTGTCGCGTCACGGCGTTCCCACTGTGCATACATGCCCTGACCTACTGTGTGCACTTACGGGCAGACAGTGAGGCTCCTGTAAATGTCAAACATGTCACTATTGGGAATCTTACCTGCATCATCCGAACTGTAAAACGCAACCAGGCAGGACTTCCAAACAACAGATTTATAGTGGCTCTAGCTCACTTGCAAGCCTGAGCCAGAGATGAGAGAAGTCTTATCTGCATACTCTGTTGCCCACAGCGTCGCAGGTTCCATTGCTCATGCTCTAGAATCCAAAGTACACTGTCACGGTTTCCATTGCTCATGTTCTAGAATCCAAAGTACACGGTCACAGGTTTGATTGCTCATGTTCTAGAATTCAAAATACAATGTCGCAGGCTCAATTTCTTATGTTCTAGAATCTCTCCAGGCTCTAGATATTCATCCAGATGAGAACAGGACTGCTAAATCCATTGCAAATCCATTTTTTAAAGACTGTTTTTTAAAAAACCTGCTTTTAACTGTGTAAAACAGCTTTACCTTTGTTTACCAAAATGTAGCCCTGAAAATGCTAAATAATTTAGAAACTATGTTCATAAAGAATCTGAACAAGTGTTCTTCTGTTAGGATAAAGTCAAAGATTCAAGCTTATAAATATAAAGACATTCTTTTAAAGACACTTTCTTTTGTTGTTATTGTTGTTATTATTATTATTATTATTATTCATTATAATAATGGACATATGTTAGATATGAAATGGTGTGACATGCTGACGGCTGAGGCCCTGTGCTGTACAGGACTGGGAGTTTCCACACTTCATGGGGGATCTGGACGTGAACCTTCCAGGCATGTCCACTACCCAGGTAAAGCTGAAGCTCCCTGTCTGCAAGAGCATCTTCAAGGAGGAGTACCACATACACATCACAGGTACGGACAGGTAAAAGGACATGCTAACTAACTCCCAACGGAAAAACAAGGCATTCCTACAGGTAAACGGAACATGCTCGCTAACTCCCAACGGAAAAAAAAATGCATTGCTACAGGTAAACGGACGTGCTCACTAATTCCCCGCGTGAAAACAAGGCATTCCTACAGGTAAACGGAACATGCTTGCTAACTCCCAACGGAAAAAAAAAATGCATTGCTACAGGTAAACGGACGTGCTCACGAATTCCCCGCGGGAAAACAAGGCATTCCTACAGGTAAACGGACATGATCACTGGGTTCCCACAGGAAAATAACACATTCCCAGACCTGTACACCGTGGTACCGTGGGGCACAGACATAACCTTATTTTTTTGGGGTTTGTTGTACGTGTGTTGGGTATATTCCTGCCGGAGGATTTTCATGTTTACATCACAGGTATGCGTAGCTAGAGCAGAGGTTTTTCAACCCCGGTCCTGGAGAGCCTGGTGATTTCAGAGTCGGCTCTGCGCAGCTCAGCTCGGTCGGCAGATATATTTTTGATAAAGGCTATCTGTATTCATGGTTTCAGCTGTCACTGCCTTCAGCGGTCCCGGTTTTGATATGTGCCTTCTGAATATCACAGACAAAAGGAGATTGCCACTTAATGGTCCTTGTCCAAGCAATCTGCTGCTAGATTGGAACGAGGTCTTAATATTGCTATTTCTTTTCTGCCCACAGAATTATACCAGGGAAATTATTTTACCCAGCTTACAATGTCCTCTTAATTATCTCAGACTTTAAAATTTTCACATTTTTATCTGATCAAGGAGACAGGCAAAGTCTCGGATATTAGCTTTGGAATGCTGCATGAAATATCCCCATCTTGTGTAAGTACAGAAATTGCTTCTCTTTTTTCACTCCCGATCTGTCTTGTGAGTTCCTCACAGAGTCTCTGAAACTCCTTTGCAGTTTCATGAAAAAATAGTGCTGGGGTACCTCTCACTATTTCGTACCTCATCAGCTGTTTCACACCGTTTTGTGAGACATCTGATGTGAAGGAAAAAAAAAAGATCTAGTGTTACATATTTGAATGTTCCACACATTACATGTTAAGTCGTTTTCCCTAATGATTTACGTATTAATCAGGGTCATGAAAATTGCGAGACATTCTTCTTTTAAGAACTCTATGAAAGCGCCACCGTCGGATATTCGGTTTATCATTCAAATTAGCTCCTCCGCTCATTAGCTTTCAAAGCTGTGAATCTGAAGAGATATTATCACGAATATGAAATTGAACTTTCTTCTTGTTGAAATATAAATCTGCCAACAGTGAAAAATGCGCTAAAGTAGCATTTATCATGTTTTCAGTAATGATTCTTAAGGTAATATGGCATGTTGGCCATCAAGGGGCATTTCCTTTTTCTTGCGGTGTCTACACACATAATTATTATTTTTTGACCGGGTTTAACTTTAAATAAAATTGCAACAAAACCAGGGTGATTCAGTGAATAAATCCAATGATCATCATCACTACTAGGGACCAGTGTGCAGTTTATACTTTAAAAACATATGACAATATCTTTTCTTTACTGGCATCTAGCAGATTGTCTCATCCAGTGTTGTGACTTACATTGCAAAGACCAGAGATTGTACGATTGCAGTAATTCCCTAGAGGGAGAGACTGCAGCCCTAAGAGAGACTGCTTGCGCACAAAGTACAGATTGACAGCAGATTGGCAACTTGCCAACTGCCCTGTTGGCTGTAAAACTAAGTCATGCAAGTGAGAACAAAACTTCCCTAATGAGCGTTACACCATTAGCATGAGCATTATATGCTGGTATAATATGCTGTTTTCTGTCTGGTTAAATGGTTTATATAATCTCATTCATGGGTTAGGGTGGACATGCCAGATATCCTTATGCGAATAGATAACTGTATCTGTGTCAGGATACTGTGTCTCTATTAGTGGAGAATGCCTGTGAGTTTGGACCTTAATGCTTCATGAGTGCTTTGTGAATCCTGCTCTGCGATTTCCCCGGTGTCTGCTGCTCATTCTGATGGCGTTAGAACGTCCCTCACAAACCTTTGTGTCCACGTCAGGAAAGTGGTTCAACTACGGGATCATCTTCCTGGTGCTGATCCTGGACCTCAACATGTGGAAGAACCAGATCTTCTACAAGCCGTACGAGTACGGCCAGTACGTGGGGCCCGGCGAGAAGATCTACACGGTGGAGGAGCCCGACACCTTGAGCGAATTCAACCGCAGCACCCTCACCTGGGAGTGGCGCTCCACCACCGTGGACCCGGCCACCAACCGCACCTACGTCCAGCAGGACATGTTCCTGCACAGCCGCTACGTGGGCACCAGCCTGTACGTCAAGTGCCTGGCGTTCGTGCCCAGCCTGGCCGCCTTCGCCCTCTTCGGCTTCTTCGTCTGGCTCCTGGGCCGCTTCCACGAGAGCGAGCAGGGCCCGGAGAACCAGGACAGCACGTACGAGCGCATCCGCCGCAAGTCGCCCTCGGAGTACAGCAAGGACATGGGCCTGACCCCCGAGGAGGTGCACATCTCCATGAGCGAGACCCTGAGGAGGACCAGGCCCGCGCTCCTCTCCGTGGACACCCCCCGCTTCAGCTCGACCCACGAGGCCCTCTCGCCCTGCTCGCCCTGCTCCCCCCCCCAGGCCCGGGAGACGCACCCCAGGATCGTGGTGGAGGAGCCCTCCGTCTCCTCCGACGCGGGCAACCCCCCTTGCCTCGAAGGTTCTACGGGACGTTCCCAAGATGGAATGCTGCTGAGAGGGGAGACTGGAGAGCCAGGGCCTGGGGGTGAATTCAATTTCAAAAGCGTTCAGGAAATTAATTGAAATTCAATTCGGTAATAAAACAAACCTTCGCAAAACAGTGGTAGCAAACCCAGGTCCCAGAGAGATGCTGGGTCTGCAGGGTTTTCTTGTTACTCAGTACCTCATGAATCACTTTAAGCAGTTCATTACACAGTGAAATAACTTCACCTGGACTCTTTGATCTGAAATAGTTTTTTACGCTGAAAATAAAAAAAGGGAGAACCTGGAACTGTCCAGGACCAGTGTTTCAGACCCCTGTGTAGATATACAGGTGTTTCAGTTCATGAATTCAAATGGAATTGACCCACCAGTCTTAAAAGGCAGGGTGGATGTTTTTTTATGGTCCGTGCTCGCTATTTTTTTTTCTAATCTTCCCTTCCACAAATCCCTGCTGGATTACCTTCACAATGAAGATAAAAACTTTGAATCGGGATGAAGGTTTGGTTTTTGGGGAAGCTGTAAAAAAAAAAAAAAAAAAAAAAAAACCACTACTTGATCCTGGAGTGCATTTACCCCCTGGTAATGTCCTTTTTTCTTGTTTTTTTTTATTACACTTTTGTAAGAAGCTATTTTCAAGCCCTATCACTTGGCACTGATTGGATACAAATACTCTATGTCACCCCATATTTCCATAGGCATATAGGTCTTCTTGGTGTGTGATTCTTTTCTGTATGGCATTGTTTTGGTCTCTCAATTGAAAGGAGTCCATAAGGTGTGAAACATTGTCCAAATGTAATTAGATCACTTCTTGTGCAGCTCGGTTTGTGGATAATGTGTGACTTGTTTTATTATTTTTTTTGTGATGTCCATTCATTACTGAACAGAAACAGGGACCGGAGTCAGATACTGTAGACGGTCAGGTGGACTTACAGAACACTGATTCAATGCCTTGATGAAAAGTCAGACTGTACATTTACGTACATTACATATGGACAAATTTATATTTTTACTGGCCAGAACTCATTCAGTGCTCATGTCCAGTATTATTTACGGTGCCGTGTATTATTTTCCATGCGTGGTTGGCTCAGGATGTCATTTTTTCTAAATGTTTTATTAAATTATTGAGGGCATAAGAGAATAGTATATACGATGAGAGTACAGCTAATTTTGTATTGTAAGCGGTTATAATGGATGGTTATTAACTTTCTGTTTTGCTTACTGTAGAGTTGAATGAATACATATTAAAGGAGGTGAACACTGAGCTCACTTTCCTAATTTGTCCACAGTGAGGGCATGTTTGATTCAAAGCTGAGCAAGACAGGATGTTCTCTAATCAACCTTGTCCCGTGCAGCATGTTTACAATGATCATCACTTATTCATGGCCACGTGTGTGCAAATGTGCATGTGTGTCATGTGTGTGTGTGAGAGTGTCTGTGTGTGTGTGTGTGTATGCACGCATATGAGCTTGTGTGTGTGTCAATCAGTCAGTCATGCCATACGAATCACAAACTGCTGGCAATTGTGATCTTTTGTTTTTTGCAATGGAAGTGGTGTTTCACAATGAAATATATGTATGTTTACCATGCTTTTGATGCTACTGTGCAGCGATATGCAAAGATAAAAATGGAATCACATTGGGTCTTGATAAATAACTGTAGAGCATAATCTTGTCAATGTCATTGTCTCATGTTGTTTGTGCATTTTGTTTTCTCTCAATAAAAAAAATGACTTAATTGCAGTGTGTGGGATATGGAAAAGGCTTCACAATGGTGCACAACTTTGGTTATGATTTATGCATCAATCATAACACAAAGCCAAGAGTTCCTGCAAATCCTTCACAGAATTAAGATATGGAAAATGGTATATGGAAAGTTATACCCGAAATATTACATAGTAGATTTTTTTTCAAATGTATGTTTTTTTTTTTTTTTTTTTTTTTTTTAGAAAAGAAGGCTGTGTAATGTACATACTATATATTGCAGACTGAAAAGGATTTATATGGTTCAGAAATATTGTCAACTTCAGTTCTCATGCTACTCTCCCATTCTGTTCCAGACAAAAACTTTTAAACCGCATTTTATCCTTCGTTCCCCGATTTGGAGACGCTGAATTAGAGGTTTTAAGCCCCCGCGTGGCTGAAACGTTCTTCCTGGATTCAGGATGGCTCAGACGAGCTTGCGCACCCTCCGAAACGCGGCGCTCCTGTTCGCGTTGTTCTTCCCACCGTGCGTGCGAAGTACAGCATAGGACAGAGCCAACATTATATCTGTATATAACTGTGGGGGAAAAGAAAACCTTGAGGAGAAATCCGTAGGAGTTCAAATCACCTTTTTACTTTCCATTTAATAGTTTGCTTATAAGCGAGACAAAGAGACTATCTATCTCTGTCATTACCAGTCTACAGAAAAGTGGAGTCATTTATCACTGACCTTATAAAACAGTTATTGGAGAAATAAGCAACTCGTTGCAGGTTGCCTCGTGGCATTTAAAGGTTTTCTCTGCAATGTCTGAAAATCGAACTTGATTCAGAACGTTTCAAAATGAAAATATTGAACTCAATCATTCGCATTTACTCCAAGCCACTAACTGGCCCATTGACAAGCTATAAAATGATCAAATATTTCAGTCGGCATAAAATTGTCCATTTATAAAACTATAGGATTATAAAAGTTTTAATGAGAAATACTGTTGCATTGAACTTGGGCTGACATCATCGCCATAAGCAAAGTCTGCTGACTAACCCCTATTCTCCAACTTGGACATCAATAACACAGGGGAAACAATAACACAGGGAACACACTCACACACACACTGTATACACAGGTCAATGATCCTCTTGATTTCATGCAGGTGAATTACCCAATGAATCATTACAAAACTCCCAATCTCAACCTCATTCTTGCTAGCAAGCTTTAATGCCCATCAGTTACTGGGTGGCTTATGAACTAGGTACTTGCACATTCTGAAAATAATATGCTTTTACATATCAAAACAACTATTCTTATTCTTTTTTTCTATCCTTATCCACAGATTCCGATTCAGACAGACGAACACTGGGAAACAAGGTCAAATTGCTTACTACCTTTTTTTTTTTTTTTTTTTAACACTACCTAACTCCTCCTAGAGAAAAGTTGGAAATACTGTTAATGCTTCTGGGTGCTCTGAAGAGGGAGACTTTGGTTCCAAACAAAGGAATCAAGACAAAAGAATCCCAGCTGTCTTTATATAACTACAGCGCCATCACAGCTAAGCCAACAAGAGCTCTCTGTTTGCGGAGAGGCCTCTATAAATTTGAAAAAAAAAAAAAAAAAAAAGATCTATTTGTAGGAAATAATCTGGCCTGTTTCAGAAATGCATTTCACCTTAAGGCTTGACTTTTTGATGCTGGCTAATTTTGAAAACAAAAGAACATATGTAATGTTTTTAAGACTCTGTGAGCATACCATGAACTAGCCAGCTGACTCGCCAGTGATGGTGTCGCTTTTCTGTGACGCACATTCTGTCTTCAAAGTGTGTCCCAAATTCCTTGCGTTTTTGAGGTTTCTTTTTCCGTTAGTACCGGAACGCTAACCATTTGAGATGAAGCCAACGGATGCAGGCCCAGGTCTACGCCAGTGGGACGGGTTCTCTGTGACACTGCTTCTGCGTCATTGGCTGCCGTCTGACACTCAACAGCCAATAGTTACCGCTCGATGACATTCCAGCTGGTACCTTTGCCAAGGACTCCAGACAGGGGATTCTAAGCCTGGCCTGGCAAGATCAAAGTCTGGAATCATACCAGTGTGACTCAAACAGTATTGAGAGCCAATGCATTTATAGCCCGCTCTATTAATACACACACACACACTTAACCAGAAAGAACTACGCAAATGGTTTACCAGTGAAAAGAAAGCTCATACACAAAAAGAATAAAACAGAAATTACAATGTCTTCCAGAGACAGGAAGCAGGCTTTAGTGCCAATGTGACTTTAATCAGCTCTAAACATATTTAATAACCGTGTTAAAATTTTAACTGGCATAATTCAGACTTCTAATGCAGATTGGAGGCTGTCATCCTTGGCAAACAGTGACTGTATTTTCACAGGTGTGCAGAAGTCTGTTCCTCCGCAACTGACTCTTCCCATCAGACTGAGTATTCTATTCAGCAGGTACAGAAGGAATGTACTTCCTGGTTTGAGGTCACAGGTCCCAAAAGCATTGCTTCCCAACCAATGGGAAATCCCACCAACTGGAGCAGAGCCACACCACTTACACCCTCCACACACACACACACACACACACACACACACACAGGACAGAACATGTTCCACGCACACACACACACACACACACCGCTTACTCAGCTGGTAAACTGGGTCAGCAGGAACCCTGCAGTGGCTTCTCCTGAATGGTAACATGACAGACTGTCAATGAACGAATAAAGACACGACACACACAGGACAGAACACATCACAAACACACAGGACAGAACGTATCTCTCACACCCACACACCCACAGCACAGGGAGACACACCTTCAAACTCTACTCCCAGTTTTCATTGAAGTTCCAAGGATATAATTATTCACACTCATCTTCTTTACCATCTCCCCAGTCTGTTTTCTACTAAATGAGATAATGAGCAAAAGCATTAGCAGGTCTCTGTTCTGGGGTTTAAACATAACCCCCAATACAGAGACCTGCTAATGCTAATGTTTAAATATAAACCTCAATCCTTACAAGCAGAAGAGAGTTTGTCAGCCACTGAAAACCACTGGAAGGCCCAATCACACCCACTCAATCTCACCAGAGACCGAGGCTGAGTCGTACTTCCACATCTCCCGTAAGAAACTGCGAAACCACAATATTTCTCAGAGCGATTTCTGTCACGGTACCAGCTTGCTTGTGACTATTATTTGACAGCATGAGAGAAAAGAAGCACAAAAGACTTGCAGTCTAGCAAAGTGATGTAAATGAAAATCTTTATTTCACTGTTACACAACAACAAGTCATCGAATAAATTAAGCACAAAATAAACCAAGCGCTGCCGAGCGACGAGATAATGTACAGACGACGACTCTCGTGAAGATCGGAAATGAAACGCATGGAATCACTACTGGGGAAACACCGAAATCCTTCACAAATGGAGATGTGTTTTAAAAATTAAAAGAACAGCAACTAGTCAACAATGAATACTGTACAGTCATGCCAGCTTAAATATTTTTGTTTTGTTTCATGGTCAAGATGGGTTTACTGCAGAAGTCACCACGATGAGGCACAATGGAGGGGGGGGGGAGGGAGGGAGTGGGTGGTGCGGGGGTGGGGGAAGAGATGGGGGGGGTGATGGTGGAGAGTCCGTTATTCCTTTTGTATGATACATATTTGCATTTGGTATAAAGAAGTTTGTGGATGGGAGGCCTTGAGAGCCTCTCTGACGGTCTACAGACACAGGGGGTCTACTGAGCAGCACACGTGTCCATTCTGCAGGGAAACAGAGAGTCACATGGCAGCGGACTGGTGTGTGTTTGTGTGTGTGTGAGAATACAGTGTGTGTGTGTGTGTGTGTGTGTGTGTATGTATACATGCACGTGTATGTGTGTGTTAGTATGTGTACACGTGTGTATGTGTGTGCATATGTGTGTGTGTGTGTGTGTGAATACAGTGTGTGTGTGTGTATGTGTGTGAGTGTAAATACAGCATGTGTGTGTGTCTGTGTGTGTGTGCGTGTATGTATACATGCATGTGTATGTGTGTGTTAGTATGTGTACACGTGTGTATGTGTGTGCATATGTGTGTCTGTGTGTGTTTGTGCGCACATGCTGAGACAGCACCCTTACCTTGCAGTGGCACAGGCTGCACTCGGTGCGGTGCCGGCGCCAGGAGGACCCGCTGAAGCGGGTGACGCCGTGCTCGTCCGCGCAGGTCTTGGTGAGGTCGTTGCGGACGGCGTCGGCCTGGCAGGGGTCAGCCACGCAGCGCGGGCAGCACTCGCCCTCGGGCACCGCGGTGAACTCGCAGTCCGCCGGCGGGCAGGACAGCGGCCAGCAGTCCACTTCACCTTGCTGGGACACAGACGCCGCATTTCACCGGCGCGGAACACGGCGGGGGGACACAGGCCAGCTGGCAGACGTGGGACGCGAGCCGGAGCCGAGACCGGAATACTGATGCTTATTAAAACGGGTCGTTTTCGATTCTGGATGCCGATTGGCTGAGACCGCATTCTACACTCGTTGTAAATCTGATACAGTAAGAGTTAATCAAGCAGCCTCTTTGTAGACAGCATCACTCGGCACGTGAACCGTTACAAATAATATTACAAAATAAATAATGGCGTGGAGCCATGACTGCATTCACGATACAGCACGGCCTCTCATGCCATATTGCTGAAGCATAGAACATTGAAATACAGGAGTGCGTAGTGAATTCCAAGTTACTGACCAGTAGACAACACTACAACACTCATCTGTAGAGAATTCTGAAATATCGATCAGTAGAAAACACTGGAATGCTGGAGTGTGTAGTGAATTATAGATTACTGATCAGTAGAGGATGCTGGAACACTCATCTCTATAGAATTCTGGAATTCTGACCAGTAGACAGTACAAAATGATACATCTGCACTGAATTCTGGAATACCGATCAGTGGTAACACAGAAGCACTGATTTTGGATTGCTGATGAGTAGAAATGTGAATCATCTGTAACAGTTTATAGTAATTTCATCGGCCATCTCAGCTGACTGTGTGTAATTCTACAGGTCCTTGTTAAACTGATTTAGATCCCTTCAGCCAACCTCTCCTAACATTTTCAACATTTGTGATGGAATAATTTTCTTTCATCCGGCCGAAAAACTGCAGCAAATTACCCATGTGCCCCATGTCGAGGGAATGGGGTTTCTCCATGAATGGGGTACCTGTGTTGGGAGTCAAATTACTTATAGAAAAAACCACAAAAAAAAACAAAAAACAAAAAAAAAACTGCAGCTAACTTTGTGTAAAATATGCCACTTTCATATAAACATCAAAGCCAAGAGCTGGGAATTATTAGCTGTACTATTAAAGCCATTAGGTGAACATTTTGTATTAAGCGTAATTTTAATTTTATGCACTAAATTCCAAAATGATTAAGATTAAGTGGCTTGGATGCTAGCGGGGTGTAATTAATTAAATATGCAAATAAAAAGGCTCAGCTGAATCGAGCATTCCAAATCAATTTAATTTAATTATATTTCATTTATCAACTGGAATTACAAAATCAGTTCTTTCGACTGCGAACCTCGTTCTGGCCTCCAAGGAGCAAAGTGACGAACAAAACGATTGGCTATTCGTCACTGTCACCTGCTCCACGTGAACACATACACATACAGTGTCATAAGTAACCATGAAGCATGTCCTACATTTCATCCCCTGGCAGCTGGAAGTGTTTGTCAGTCTCATTGGGAAAACATGAAGCTGTCGTCTCCCAACTGTACATCACACGTAGCCCTTTGTCTGGCATCTCATTCCTTTTATCTGCACAGATTAAAGGTGTTCAAAAATCAATGTTCGGCTGCGCAGATCGCTTCTACGGGCACGCCGATTAATCACGATGGTAAAACAGAACTGGGTCAGGCTCCAGAAAGAGAATTAGCTCCGAGAGCGGCTAATGCTGTTAGCCGCTTTCTGTTCCGAGCGCGAAAAGAGTACATCACGCACCGAAATCTCATTATGCTTCTCAAAGCGCGCGAAAGAAATACTTTTTTGTCCTGCATTCTGGCAGGGAAGGATGCTCAAGGACGATTAGGTTTAATTGGTGACATTCGGTTTTTATTGAGTCGTTTCTATGCCTGTGAGCAGCGTGACTGTTAAGGTCCTCAGTTCTATAGCCACATACTCAGCCAGTGACTGAGGGGAAGAGAGTCAGCAGCAGGCTTCACACCTGCATTTTAAGTGTTTATTTAAATGAGCCAAAATGGCAGACGCTTAGAATTGCAGCAGATAAGATTCTACCGAGAGATCAGGCATTAGGACTCATCGAGTCCTGTACCATAGGATTCTGTTATGCTACATCTTCACAGTAGCTTAAAGTGTCAAAAAAAAAGAGATTTCAGGTGTTTCATCTATAAACTGACATGACATGAAGAGTATTCCCATGTTAATAACCCACTTTAGCCATAAAAAGAGTGCGATGGAACCTTGTAATTCTAAGCACTCGACAAGCAACTCTTCCATCATGCAAAAAAACTACTTGCTAAATTAAGAGGAAAGGGCTGTCCTTTCTCTTTCCAGCTTCTGACCAGAAGCTTCCAAGCACCACACTCTGGGGTGCAGCTGGGAAACGGAGTTTATTCAGAGTTCATTAATCCATAATTTTTTTTTTATGACACTGCAGACAAGGCCTATCTCCTCAGCCCACACTCCACTGGCCTTTCAAGCTCCACCAATTCACAGGGGGGGGGGGCAGGCTTTCTGGCGCAGGGACAGAGAACGGCCACAGGGGGCACCGCGTCGAGGGAAACCGCACCGCGGCGCACTGGGTTTCCCGCTAATTTGGCTCGTCCGGCGCATAAGCGGTTCACAAAGGGTGAAAAAAAAAAAACCGCCACGCCCTCCCCCCCTACCTCCCCCCCCCTCCAGCCGAACGAGCGAGCGACGCCTGGGCGTTTGTGCGCGGGCGTGATAATGCTAGCGTCCGCGGCGCGATTCATGTAGCCGCTACGCCGCCGGTCTGTTTGATTTGTTAAACGGAAGAACACCCTGCAGAGTTCCCGCGGGGTGGGGGAGGGATTGGGGCGGGGGGGAGGGTTGGCGCGGTACAGATAGGCGATAAAGATGATTTAATGGGGACAGAAAGGGGAGACGCACAAAAGCAACAAAACACTGGCTTTTTTTTTTATACCCCCCCCCCCTCCCCTGATACTGAAAACACCGTCAGAATGCCAAGCTGCGAATTTACATTTCATAAAACACACAGGCTGGGCGGGGGCAGGGGAGCGTTTGAAAGGCGAGGCTAAGTGGGGGGTGACGTAATGCCTCCTGAGGTTCAGGTCCTCGTAAAAGCTCCGTCGGGCCCGTCTGAAGAGCGGAGGAGAGGCCGAGCCCGTGACAGAGGCCGACGGGAGGGGCGAAAGGTTCCCAGGGGTTTTTACGCGCGGATTCCGCGCAGAGAGGACGCCAAGGTCGCGCGCACCGCGGTGACCCCGTTCGTGGGCGCAGCGCATCGTCAAGGCGACGCACCATAAAGATAACGGACCGAAATGGACTTTGAATCCGAAGGCTGGGGGGTTTGAGAATTCCAGGCTGATACAGCGTTCCGTATTTAGCCGGCGGGAGTAATCGGACTGCTCGATGCCAGCATTCGGAACGTCAGCGGCGGCGGCGGTGTTGCACGCGAAGCACGCTTCGCTTGTGACTCGCGCACAGCGACCACGCTCCACCGTTTCCCAAAAAAACCCCCGTCCCAGTGGGTGGTATTCTCGGCAGAGATGCGGGAAAGAGCATTTCGCCCAAGATTTTCATGCCCGCTACCTACAGCCGTCATTAAATTTTTCCTACAAAGCCGCTTAACTTTATCTCCACGCTGTTCTTTACTCTTTATTTGTAATCTACTGCTGTGCTGAGCTGCTGTGAAGAAACAAACAACATCTTTCTTTGAATATCTCTTCGCAGGCGACTGTTTCATATGGGAATATCTCAAGATACAACAGGGAGGAAACTCTATAATTGGCCCAATTTTGGGTTTATGATGGGGTATCTCTGTGATAGCTCCAGTTCTGGGTCTATGATGGGGTATAGACGGGCACCTCTCTAATTGCCCCAGGCTCTGGTTTCGGGTGGGGTACGGGGGGGTCTCTCACCAGGCACTGGCACTGCTGGCAGTTCTCCACCCAGGTGTCCCCGCTGCCGTAGGTGCGCAGCCCGTTCTGGTGCAGGCACTGGCTGCTCAGCCGAGGGTCACACTCCGGGCAGCAGAACAGGTCCAGAGTGGGGTTCTCACAGTCACACACCATCCTGCGACACATCACCAGACCGCTCTGAGAGGGGGGGGGGGGGGGGGGTGGGAGAGAGAGAGGGAGGGGGAGGGGGGCAGGCAGGGAGGGAGGGAGAGAGGAGGGGTGGGAGAGAGAGGGAGAGATGGAGGGAGAAAGGGAGAGGAGGGAGGGAGAAAGGAGGGGTGGGAGAGAGAGGGAGAGAGAAAGGGAGAGGAGGGAGACAGAGAGGGAGACAGAGAGGGAGTACATGAGAGAGAGGGAAATATTCAGAAATTAGGAAACATTATCTCTAATTATAAAAAACAAACAAATGAAAATATTTTATTTTCTTTGTTGGCATTATTAGCAACTGTTCATGTTCTAACGTATTTCTGTATGTATGCTTCTCCAATATTTATAAATGTGTTTCATGCAAATAAAGCATTCTGAATTTTGAGAAAGAGAAACTCAAAGGGAGCGAGAGAGAGGAAGAGATGGGGGAGGCGAGGTCCAGAGTTTCCCCAGGGAGCCAGTGAACTGTCTGCAGGTTCTGAGAGAGTACGGAAAGCCACAGAATGTGGGAGGACTGCGCTTCCCATCATGCTTGCCTCTCACCCTGTGGGAGATGGAGTTCAGTCTTTCCTCCACACAGGCAAGACTGTCCAAACAACCCACATACCCACCCACACTCACTAACTCTCGCTGGGAAGAGCAGTCTGCAGACAGCACTGTGGTCTTGCAGCCCTAACGCACATGCTCGAGCACGCACACACAGGCGCGCATACGCACACACATACACATGCACAGAAATGCGCACTCACACACATACAGGCACACACAGAAATGCACGCACAAATGCGCACACACACACACGTCCTACTTACCTGACAGGAGCAGACAGAGCACCTATCGTTCTCCAAGACCCAGATCTGGCCGTTGTGCTTGACTCTGTTGTCGTGGATACAGTCTCCGGTACAGTTTTTCCCATGGGGGCATCGGCAGTCATACCCTCCCTCCAGGTTAAAGCAAACAGTGTCATTCGCACAGCTGTTCCTCCCAGTCCTACATTCATCAATGTCTACGGGGGAGAGGGCACAAGGGAGAGGGGGAGGGAGGAAGAGGGAGAGAAAGGGAGAGGGGGAGACAGGAAGGAAGAGGGAGTGAGAGAGGAAGACCTGACTGCCCATAAAAGTGTCTCCACTTCCTCACCAAACATCAGAAATGTAAATAAATTAGAAAAATTAACTGCTGTACAAACAACATGCTTAGTCAACTTAAAATATGTCTGTTAAAATATGTCTTCCCAATACAGCAATTGAACTGGACAGTTTTTGTTGACTAAGCCACTACTTCTATTGTATTTTTCTTCTAGCTGAGAGTTGTTTATACTCATTAATACATACATATTTTATACCGAGCCAATAAAGTTCAAACTGAAAGAATAGAGACAGAGAGAAAGAGATCAAGAGAAAGACAGAGAGAGAGTGATGTGATATAATTAAAATATTCTATTTGAGATCTGCACAATAGAACATGTTGACTTAGTTGGTGCACACTGTTTTTGCCCCTTTTCCCCAAAGAAAGTTTTGCCTCTTATCTTCCACTAGAACTTTTGGAAACTTCTCTTATCCTTAAGCACTCGTATGCTGTAGTCTCTTCTTCTGAAAATCAAAGTGTTTCATTGGCATAAAATACAACCTAGTAAATCCTGCCAAAATCACAGCAACGTCATGCTTAAATCTGTTTAAGTAACGATGGCAAATGTTTCCCCCCAAGCAAATGCACATCCGATCCAGGCCGCCTACAGTCTGCCTCCCTGGTGAGTCAGAATTCAGCTCTTCAGAGACCACGCATAGGCACCGGAAAGACGCCTCTTCTTCGCGTCCTCGTCCATAACACAGGGGAGTTAATGGGCAAAGTTGATTTTCGAGAACTTCAGCCATTTTTTACAGGCTGTGTGTGGGGGGCCATCACTTCACAGAGGCCGTCACTGTAGGTGTTCAGATGGAGGCCCACCTGTTAGGGCTTCTCCTGGTCCAGCAGGAATGTAAATGAGGATTGGCACCACCAATGGGAGATGGGACAGGATGTGTATCGAGAAAAATCAGCAGCACCATGACTCACACTGTGCTTTTCCACCAGGTACGCACCTCCAGGGCCACAGGTGGGAGGGGGGGGGGCTTTGTCATAGTGTCATAGGCTCGGGACCGAGGGGGTCTCAGGATACAGGGTGTAACTATTTATATGTTGGGGGCTCCCAACATATTGTGCCCTGGGCCTGAGAATTCATAGTTGCCTCTAACAGGCTTTCTCCATCAGTTCATAAAGCACCTGAAGCACCATAAAGGTGTGCTGACCTGGGATCAGATCTGGCTTACCCAAATCCTAACCACTTTCATTACGAGATCAAACGCACAGCTGACCCTAGACCAGGGCTTCGCTCATAAAGTGTCTTGGAGTAGGAGGGCTGATCTAGGGTCAGTAGGACCAGACCCAATAGGTACATTGTATTAGCATGGCTAGGTACCTAATGGGTCTGCTAATGCTATACAGGCCCTGGCACAGGCCTACCTTCGCAGGACTCGCCATTGGGTGAGAAGAGTCCGTTGTCGTGGTAACCATCCCGGCACTCGCAGTGGTACCAGCCCGGCAGATTGATGCAGGTGGCTCTGCTGTCGCACTCCACGAAGCCGTCCATACACTCGTCAATGTCTGCCACGTGTACACGCGCACACACATACAGATTCATAGAACCACATAATCACATACACACACACATACAGATACATAGAACCACATAAAAACATACACACACACATACAGATACATAGAACCACATAAAAACATACACACACACATACAGATACATAGAAGCACACAATCGCAAATACACGCACACACACACAGATACATAGAAGCACACAATCACAAGCACAGACATACATGCACACACATACACATACGCAGAAGCACACACAACCACAAACACACACACCGACATACAGATACAGATACACAGAAGCACAAACATTCACAAGCACACACATACAGATGTACATGTACAGATACATAGAAGCACACACATAACCACAAACACACACAGACGTACAGATACACAGAAGTACACACATTCACAAGCACAAGCACGCACACAGACGTACACAGACACATAGAAGCACACAATCACAAATACACACATGCACATAGACATACATAGATACAAAGAAGCACACATAATCACAAGCACAGATATGCATGCACACACACACACACACACAGATGTACACACATAAACAAACAAACACACACACACGTGGACGCAGACACACAGATAAACATACACGCACACCAGCCACACAAATACACGAGAGAGAGAGAGAGAGATAGAGAGAGAGAGAGAGAGAGAGGCATAAGTCAGTGATTTAAAAAAAACCGAAACAAACAACAGTCTCTTTCTTTTAAATGAACTGCTGGAAGCACCGTACAGACATGGTGAGAAACTCTGCACTCGCGCCTGTCTCTGCCGCGTGACAGCGAAGCGCTCAGCCAATCGCACGCGTTCACTTGCGTAACGCCGGCGACGCGGAATGACTCGCGCACCGCACTTTCACCTGCGAAAGGTCCTCAACTCCCAGTTAGCACGCTTATCGACTTTCCACTTACCGCAGTAAAAGGGCACAGCCAGACTTTCCAAGACATGCGTTCATTGATTCACCGCAATGCTAAAATGGTAATGAAAGAACATGGTTTTCATAATAACCTTTTATATAGGATTTTTTTTTTTTTTTTCAAATTCACTAGATTTTTTGTCAGCAGTTGGCCACACGCCTTCAGAAGTGCAGCCCTACTAAAGAACAGAACAGGACAGTTCCTCAAGTGGTTCTACCGTTAATCCTCTGTCTAAGCTATCACACGCCCCCCCCCCCCCAGATGCAACGTTTATGAAAGAGAGCACGTTTAAGCAACACAGAAACCTCGGCGCAGATTTTATGTACACCGGAATTCAAAATGTGACAGCCCCTGCTTGTTCCCTTTTTTCACCAACACTACTTCATATCACACATTCATGTTGCGGAAGTGCTTTCTCTCAGCTTTCACCTGTGGGCTGTTGTATGTTTTCCTGCATTTTCCCTCCAATTTTCTTATTCTCTTCATCCCGTTTTGGAATGTGCCATCGCCGGAACGTTCTCCGTCAGTCCATCGGCAGAGCTACGTGGGAATGATGGCATTGGCGGGGCACCCTGAGAGCAGGATACAATTCGTGCGTAGCTGCAGCACACACACCGCACGCGTCCACGGGAGCTGCTCTTGCGATACGCGACTTGGACAGCCCCGCCAACCCGTCGTTAGCCCCCTTTCAGTCCCCGAGTGACATCACTGGCACCGTGACGATTTAATTACAGACTTTGGGCCGAACCCTAACTCCTGGAAACCAGAGTCTTATAGCAGCGTGAACTACCCAGCGGCTAGCCTTGGGCTGTACTTTCACCAACCGACAAAATCAGTCCCTTCAACACACCGTGCAGTGGAAACACATTCCTTATTAGGGCTGAGGTAAATTCAGTACCATCGAGCACAATGGGATTTATGGAGACGCAAAAATATCTAATATTTTAAATATTATTTAGTTGAAATTGCTTTAGTGCAGAGCCAGATGAGAACAGTTCCTTCCCATGACTATAAAGTAGGGCTAAATGTGAACACTAGAGTGATTAAACGTCTCCGGGAAGGTAGTGATGGCTTCTTTATGTCTTCACATGACGCAATATCAAATCCCTCATTATGAAAATGGGTTTAGCTCACAGAACAACTAGCACACCATTATCCTGGCCCATGATCTTACTGAATGAAAGAAATAAAAATAAATTAGAAAAAAACTAAATAAAATGTGGTTTCAGAATTGCCGAGTAATTGGATTACTCAATCTAATATCTTATGGGTTTTTTTATTTTTTATTACTTTTGCCCAGATAAATTATAGACCACACATCATAGAGATTACTTAGCAGCGACCGACTAAACAGAAGTATAGTACATGCTACCAGCAAGCGGTGTTTCAGAGTAGTAAACACTGCTCGTTATATGTGCCTTAATTAAAGAACAAAACCGGGTACTTCAAATTGATTAGTTACACCATCCTCATGCAATTCATCACCTTGAAACGGGCCTCGCTGAATCTTATATTTCCTCTTGTTCTTGTTAGAGAACTACACTGGAAGCTGGTCCATTGAAAAAAGCAGCACACTGATAAACTGTATTATTTCCAGCGTTCAGATTGCTTAACTGAAATATATAGGCTATTTATCCAAGCGCTGTACCAGATGGCTCATTGTCCTTTTGGAGCTTGAAGTAAAAATAAATCGGTTATTGTCTCCTTGTCTGTTCAACCCAAAAGTTGGTGGCGAACACATTGCACAGTCTTTAACTTGTGAGATAAGAATTAAAGCTCGCGCTACATTTTTCGTACGTGTGATTGCTTTTTCTTCAGGGGAAGCCTTAGGGAGATTCTGTGCCTGAGTAATCTTAGCACAAATGTAAGCACATCTGTCACCTTCAGGGAGTATAATACATTTTGTTCCCATATGCTCTTGGGGCAGCAAGTCTACACAAGCAGACAGAGAGAGTCAGCACAGCCTCTGTGACCAAATAGCAGCATTTTCTTAGCCAATAGGAGGATTCGGAATTCTCAGGCTTTCACCAACCAGGAGAAAGGGCATAAAATAAAGGGTTCCATTGTGGAGATACATTTGCTTGTACAAGAGGAAGTTGTCCTACCCCTGAATTCATTTCAATTCATTCGTTTCCATTATTCTGATTATTCTACCTTGAAGCGCGCGTGCCTCTCCTTGCCTTAATGAAATGAAATCTCTCAGGCTCTTTGTAGCTGGGGATTTCAGCTGACGGAGCACAGGGTACAGACTTTGAGAAAGGAGACAGACTTTGAAATTCAAAAGTGACGTGCCGCCTGCGCTTGCCAAAATATCAGTAGAATAAAAAAAGGTACTGAGACAATTCAAAAAGTGTGATCCACCTAACCTGACTCCAGTGAAATGGGTTGGCAGGAAAGAAAGCCATGACTATATATATATATATATATATATATATATATGTGTGTGTGTGTGTGTGTGTGTGCGCGTGCCTAACTATATATATGTCAAGTGCCTGAGGCACAGTGACATTATCCAGATATTCAGCAACGCTGGAAAATATAAGGGCAAATGTGCTCATTATTGCCAGTAGCATGTCAGAAAGCAGATTAGTGAACTCCAGGCATAAAGACACGGGTTCAAGAAAAGTTGAGCCGTGTGCTAAAGGACGAACATCACCCAGCAAAACTGCACCTCCCCCTGACCCTGCGAGCTCCTTCCTTACACGCTAACACACTTACAAATCCACACCCCCAGCCTCTCGGCCAGCCTGCCCCAGTCATTAACCCTTAAATATGTGACTAGAATGTTCGTAACTGAACATTCTACTGCTGATTGGGATGGCAGATATGCCATCTGCTAAGTTATGGCTTGGCAGGGGATGCCCCATACCTATACAGCACCATGGGTTTGGCACTTTTCAGGTTTTCCTGCAGAAATGACCACAAAGACCACAGACTCTCAACCCTAAAGAAAATTAACTTCTGTACCTTCTGACCTCATGTAAACACAAAATTCAGATGCAACTTCACACGCCCACACAATACAGCCCCAAATTTCGTTTGCATTTTTCCTTCTTCTTTTTCCTACCGATTTCTTCATCACAAATGCTCCAGTCCCATAATCAATAATACTCCTCAATTGGACATTTAGCCACATTCAGCTACACTGTAGCATTGTTTTTGAATAGAGCTTGTTTAATTTAGTGTGAGCTAAGATAGACAATATTGTTTTTTGTAACTTGGCCTCATTTTGATATAAAAGGCCTAGATTTAGCAAGTTTTATTTAATGACTTAAAGACAGAGCTTTGTATGTGCAAGTAACTTGGTATTGAAAAACATTTTTGTTGAGATGTAACAATCACTAATGGTAATTGAAAGCAATGGAGTTCTAGAACACTGACGTAGAATTTTGGAAGAGAAAAAAAAATACACTCTTCAAAGGGTTAAACACCCCGCTTTGAATCTCTAAAATGTCTTTTTTGTGTCTCAAGCCTCTCACAGAACCCTGAGCCAGATACTCCCTCCTGTCTGCAACATGTCCAAGCTCCGCCCTCAAAGAACTCTGGGTATTTCTTTACTACATCAGAAGAGGGAACAAGAGCTGCTCCAGGCACGGCTTTCGAACCAGAAGTGCACTGACACAGAGCAGTATAAAAGTGCAGGATCCGCTTATTATTCTTATACGACTGGAGAAAACTGGGGAAGATCAAGACATCTCTATGTGAAGTAATTCCGGTCAAGACTACAATAGGTCCATTGCCCAGTCAAAGCATACATTGTTTAATTATTTATCCTTTGTTTAACCAGGAAGTCTCATTGAGATGAAAGTCCCTTTCTCAGCAGAGACATTGCCAAGATTGCAGCAAGACAAAGTTTCAGTTAAAAACACTGTAGCAGCACAACAATAAGTAAAAATTAACTTATTCAGTTCATTCAACTTTCATCCGTTCGCCTTTAACCCCCGCCCCCCCCCCCCCCATATCATGGCATCTTAACATTTAAAACAATGATGGACTTTGGCTGATTCTGCAAATTACTCCACTCCCATTGGAAAAAGCAGCTTTGCCAAGTCTATACAAACCCTATGAAAATGAAAAAAAAAAAACATTTGATGGACCCAATATATTAACTGCCAGTATTCGTGAAGAGGAGGGAAGCAAGATAATTGCGCATTCATATATTTTCCAGGGGTTGCAGGTGAGAGTGGTACAATTCTGAAATATGAAAGTTCCTTCATTGGCGATAAAAATAATCTTATCACAAAGTAGCGTTTTGTGAGGGCCCACAAACTGCAATTCAGCAGAAGTCCCCCACGCGTCCTTGATTTGCTGTATTACAGCTCTCCAGCCTTCAACTTGTGGGCATTAATATTGTAGGCGAGGTTGAACTGTTAAGTAAAATATTCATGCTCTCTATACAGAGGCTGCTTTAAGCTTCTGGCATTTTCAAATATACATGCCATGTTAAGAGGCCGACCACCCCAATCTATCGGTGTTTGCTTCTCACAGTAATATGGAGTGACAGCATACTGTTACAGCAGCAGGAACATCAGCCACCGCTGCATTCAGTTAAAAAAACGAACGCTTTTCCATCTGCATTCACGCGTATGTAGGTGCTACCTTTATGTACACATCGCGAGCAAAAAACTAGCGTTTTCCCTTTTCAGTTTCCAGTCAACAGTTAGCATCGCTTCCTTGGAAATGAAAGGCATTCCCAACAGGTTTTGTTTTCAAACGGGGGTGTACGCGGGAGGTGAAGCCAGCCACGGGCTACCTGAACACCGCAGAAACCTCCTCTGTTTAAGAAGGGCGCACGATGCACTGCGAAGAGCACATTTCAGCTGGCAGGTTTTCCGTTTCAGGAAGACGGAATTTGCATTTGTGCGCCGTCGATGAGCCCGGACCGGTGAACCTTGAGCCTCTCCGTCTCTCTCCTCCGCGGTTGGGAGAGCCCCGGGAGCTGATGGGATTGGACAGGCGCGGATATGCCGCTCATTATCGTGAGTGACGGACCGAAGACGGAGGCTCTGCCGAAACTCCGGCAAGAGCGCAGAATGAAGACGGCTCTCCGGCTCCAGCCTCTGCCACTGAGGCACGGCGCACACGTTTGTTAGCGCTGGGGGAAGCAGCGGCTCTCCCCCCGCCCCCCTGCCCCCCCTCTCCTCCGCAGCAATACTGTGGAATACGTCAGGAGCAGCAGGACTTTGCCGCTTGACTACACTTTCACAGTACGACATTTTTGTCTGCATACTTGCATTAAGCATTCAATAAATCGATACAGTACATTTTCAAAAATTTCGCAGAAGGCCAGAACAATGACTTGCATTGTAATGTGTACAGTGACTGTACTTTAGGACAGTCACTGTACACTGCCATATGAGGGTTTTTAATTAATTTCAAGAATTGTGTAGCAATGGGGAACTTATCGGTCCCTCACAGTGTTCTTGGCACAGGAAAAGTGAACACCAAGCAGTAATTCTGTGATCTGAAGTACACGAGAGCTGAACTGTAAATGAGAAGCACTAATCAGTGACTCGATATTCAGTAGAACAGAAGCAAGCACTACAGAATAAGTGAACACTAAGCAGTGTCACAGCATTCTTTAAAGCGGGATAAGTGAGCACTACAGGATAAGTGAGCACTTAGAAACATCACCGTATTCTTTAATGCAGGATAAGTGAGCACTACAGGATAAGTGAGCACTAAGAAACATCACAGCCTTCATTAATACAGGATAAGTGCATACTACAGAAGAAGTGAGCACTAAGAACAACACAGTGTTCTTTACCACAGGATAAGTGCACACTACAGGATAAGTGAGCACTAAGTAGGCAGTGGAATGTGGCACAGATAAGCTCTGCAGTGTCAGACTCGCACAGGCACTGAGGACGGAGTCCACAAGGACATTCACAATGAGAACATTTCTCAGACTTGGCTCCGCATTCTGCGGGATATGAATGCTGACTATCATCCCTCCCGCAATATCCCATCGACTGGTAATGAGCTATTTCTGATGGCTGCTGGTGTTAAATAGCCAGCTCCAGTTATTACGAATCGTAAATAAGAGCTGCTAATTAGGTGTGACAAAATGCCTGCCTCCATGCCAGATACAAAAAAATAAATAAAATTATTAAATAAATAAAGCATAAATAATTTATTTTTTTTTTTTTTTTAAATAAAAAAAATTTAAAAACATAATTGCGGTGCTTAAACAACCAGTTTGAGTTCAAATAGTGCTAAGCCCCAGGGCAGCATTATCAATCACAGCAAAGAGTCCATGTTGTCGTTTTTCTCACAGAATTTTAAAAGAGGAAAAATACCTTGAGGGGTACTAGAGAAAGATGCTTGTGCTAACTGGCCCCTTCAATAACAATGCTGACTACACGCCAGGAAACACTGGGCAGGAAATACCGCTGTACTGTACAGGAACCAGAGAGCCCTCTCTGAAGATAATGAAGAGTCACATAAACACAAAATGTCCGCCAGAAATTCTCAGGACTGAGGACGGTTCCCTTAATTTAAGCATTTTCTAAAAACCAAGACAGAGAAAGGAACAAGGCCCTTGCTGAAGTACTGGAGATTATTACTGAAGACTGAAGTACTGAAAACCATTACTATTTTTATTACCACTTCTTCTGCCATCATTTAGTTATGAGAGAAAAACTTTACTTTTAAATATTAACATCTACCAATCAGGTCATTTAAATTGTTTCAATCCCATTTTAAAATACAATTTGAAAAGATCCTTTTAGTAACCTCCTGACTGAATCCACTCTGACCCAAAGAAACTTTGAAACCAACCCAAGTAGCACAATTGCAGGGACAATTGTCCATTGCAGGACTTTGTGTACTCGTTTATTTATTACATTGAATACTCATTCTGTTTTCAGTCTAATATTAATTGAAACTAAGGTCAATATATAAACATTAACGCATCGATATCTGAATTGTGATTTATGTAGGTGCAGGTGATGAGTCATGCTAGCTGTCTCAGTGAACAGAAATGCGAATGAAAATGTAATCTGTAGCACGTCCGATTGATTTTTAACAAAAGGCGGGGGGAGGGGTTTGCTGGCTTGGCTTCTTGGTGGAAAAATGTCCTTGCACTAACAGACATCGCGCTCGCAGTGAAACCCCAACACCCGGGGGAGGAGCGGATTCAGAAGCCATGTCAGTCAAAGCCGCCGTTATTTCCCTCGCCAGCGAAACCGCGATACCTTCTAATCTGGAACTCCGATCGTCGCGATTTTTATTTCCCCGAAGAAGAAAGGGGAGTCGGCACCGAAACAAGGAGACCAACACAGAGAGGGGAAGCAAGGACGTGGGAGAAAGTCTTGATTTCACCAACTCCTTCTTTGTAACTAGTTCTGTTCCGCGATTTTCCTAGACTCGGCTCAGCGGTGTAAAAATATGCCATCACGCAGCGCAGCGGTTATGAGAAGCACGTTCCACGAGGCTCAGCTTCCATTCGGACCACCAGTGAAGTTAGCGCGGCAATTCAGACGGGAGGGGGAACTTCTTCATGTTCACTCACTGAAGATGTCTCATCCACGGGGGGTGGGGGGGGGGGGGGGGGAGGGGTATGTGCAAACAGACTTTTACTTCCTACTGACTGAAATACCTCCCTCCCCAGTGTGAGCCCAAAGCCTGTCCTACTCCGTAACTACATGGAAAGCCCACCAACCGGTCCCCATCTCCAGCTATTCCCCGCCAAGCAACCCAAAATAGCTCCTGAGGTGAATCACTCGGATGAAGTCTTCTCTCCCACTGTGACAGCAGCTCTGGGTCGACCTCGCTAACCCCCTCTGCCATTCTGCACCCACCCACCCCCACCTCCAAGCCTCCCCCAAAGCTCCCTTAATCAATCAGGTCCAGGCCTGGATACTGATCCAATAATAATAATAATAATAATAATAATAATAATTTGGCATTCATATTTTTTTTGCCTTAAAGACAACAATTACAAGACAAAATATCAGTGTAGCATCATAACATCCGCCAACCCCCTCCCCCCCCCCCTCGCAAAAACCACAGGAGAGCAATATTCTCCCCTCCCCCCTGCTGAGGCCTAAACAGTCTGAAATTAAAAAAGTCACTGCAACATGGACCTTCCTCCAGGAATCAATAACTGAGAGTGAAGCGTGATTAATTCTGGCTGAGTACTGCCCTAAAACTATAATGTCTGAAAAAGACAATTACCAGTGTTTCTATGATATAACAATAATAATAATACTAATAATATGCCTTATTTATTATGATTTCATATTCTTATTACTGGTGGATCAAAAAAAAGCTCATGATAAGGACAGACAGAAACTCCAGCTCACTATATGTATAAACAGCTACCACCCAAAATTCTGACAGCAGCGTAGATCGCTGCCCCCGTCCGCGCCGCTGAGACTTTGCGCTTATTTATTCTAGCGGTAATGCATTCCAAGTTCACAATATATTCAGAAGTGAGCAGCAGAAATGTATTCCGCCCCTACGATCGTGTTTATCCACAGCTGCGTGATAAACTCCGTGATTTCATTTCTTGGCTGCGGCCGCCTCCCGCTTTCCATTTCTAGCTCTGTTTTATGAAGAACTTCTCATTCTCCTCCTTCCCGCTCCTGATTTTGCAAAGACGTAGTCGGATATTGAAGCCCGTCCTGCCTCCGCTAACGTTTCCCATAAATTTGAGATGGTGCTCGTTAGCACAGGTGCTGAAACCTGTGCAACCAGCTCCTTAGTCTTTCAGACCGCGGGCAAGTCCAGCTGAACCGTGCAGTCTCTGCACAGGACTGTGCGGCCCAGTACTAGAAGACCGCGAGGAGCCAACTGACCAGAGGTGTCGCTGTTGAGGCCGCGGTCTGAACAAATATGCACCACCCTCATAGGGCACCTATTTTGTTTGTCACTAGAACAACAACCTAGAAAGGGCTAAACAGCATGGGTATCCTATTGGCCATAACGTTCCCTTGAACAACACGACACACGTTAGCAGGGTGGGACTTAAGTCCTTTCTAGGGTGTCCATGTGGCAATCGGCTCCTATCACGGTGAGGATTCTGTATGAATAATCCCAGCGAGCGCCTATCACGCCGCCATTGGCGTCAGCTGTCGGCCCGCCAACGCTTTGTAAAGTGACCCCACAGCGGTCCGCTACCGGCAGGACCTTCCACAACTTCAGCTGATTCCTTCATTCTTTTACTCGTTCCGGAATTTTACGTTCCCTGCCTTTAATTTGCACTGCTTTACGGTGGCGTTCTGCCATCATTGTATTTCGGCGAGCACAAAAAAAAAATTGACTAGAATTATTCCGGTCTCCTTTTACTTGAACGCCGAGCGTTCTTCGTTGTTTGCCCAGGTTGCTAGGCGATCGCCCGTGGGAGGGGAGGTGAGGACAGCGGTTGTCTCGGAGGTTGCCAGGACAGCGGAAGGGACGGATTCACAGTCAATCAGTCAGTCGAGTACATGGGGGAGATACGGAGGCTACTCAGTGCGCCACTGATAATGTGCTGTCACCTGTGGCAGGCGCTCAGGGTCTATCCATCTACCTCCGCAAAGTTCTCAGCGATCTGCTCTTTGAATAATAATCAACATCCACGATTATCTGGCACGCAGACACAAAGTGAGACCCTGCCAAGGGACGGAGAGCGTGAGGTGTGTGGTTTTAAAAAAAAATCATTTAACAAGCAGCTGTAGCCTTTATTATGCAGAGGTATGTCAAGCTTCTCTGTCCTCTCGTATAAATTCCCTTTAAACTTTGTGCCTTTCAAACATTTGACTGCATGGGACATTGGCTGCTTCAGTAATACTACTATGAGAGAGAGAGGGGGGGAGGGAGGGATAGAGAAAGAGGGAGAGAGGGAGAAAGGGAGGGAAAGAGAGAGAGAGAACACACCACCATCAGTCAGCTTCAAGACGGCACTGCAACGACACTTCCAACAAGACTAAACCAGATTATCAAACAGCCCTCAAACATTCTTATCTGGACCACTGGGATAAAAAAAAAAACACTAAAAACGCATAAAAAGCCGAAACATTCTGTGGCCCTGAGCAGAAAATGCAGCCTCGCAGAACACCCAATCACTGCCACGAACACAAAGGCGGGCGCAGGCGCGCACCAGATATCATTTTTACGATCACAGCCGACAAAATGTCAGTTCTGTGAAGGAGAGGGACTCGCTGTCCCGCCAGCAGCCCTGTTTTCAGAAATATCGCGGAGCGGGACGGAGAGTCGGGACGCGCGCCGAACGGCGGCGTTAAAACCCGCAAAGCCGCCCTTTTATATACGCGACACACTAAAGCCAGCTGAAATATACGCACCCCCCCCCCATCCCCCCTGAAAGCAAATAAAATTACACGGAACATTCCGGAGGACGAGCGGAGATTGAATTGTAAAGTCTGCTGTCAAGCAGACAATCTCGACGGGAGCGAGCGGGGCGTACGCCAGTAAGATTCACCGTCGTCTGTCAGCGGGACGGGGCGACATCTGTCTGCCTTTCCACGGGGGGTCTGAATGAACACATAAACCTCCCGACAGGTTTAGGATTTATTTTGTGAACACGGTCCCGCGAAGGCCCACATTTTATTTACTTATTTATTTTTTTTCCCCCCAAAAAAAGCCCTTTTATAAATTTACTTACAACCAGAGAAGAAACCAATTTCAGATAAGCTCATGCTACGCTATGGAAAATTCTAATCCCGAGTTAAGGTTGAAATCCCACGTTAGGCACACTTGACGGTCTGATCGGGTGGCGGTTTAGTATAATGCTAAGGGAAGAGGACCTGTAACTCAGAGGTTGCAGGTTTGCCTCCCAGCTGGATCACTGCCATTGTACCCCTCAGCAATGTAACTTAACCCAAATTGCTTCAGTAAATATCCAGCTGTATAAATGAAATGTTTTGGGGTGAAGGTGAGTAAACCACACGTGCCAAGCGCTTAAATGAATAGACTACATCACTACGACCCTAGCCCGCCTTCTTTCTTTCAAGGTGAGCTACCACAGATAAGAATATATCTGTTATATCCTGTTAATACAAAATGTCTGTTGCCGCCCATCTTTCCATGCGCTGTGTATGCTGACCTGTCATTGATTTTGTGCTTTTGCCGTCGCATTTTGTGCTTACATGCCGCTTGTTTGGTATTTGTTATCTGACTATCGCTTGCCTTTTATCTTAATCTTCTGTTGTCGCTCTGTTAGTCCTTATTTATTTTACTTTACTTCATCTCTTTTATTTTACCCCTTTTATAATCCCACCCCCACTCCCCTCCTTCCGCCTCCTCAACGGTCCTTTTTGACTCTTGTCAGGCCGGCATTGTAAATACGATAGAAAGTACGATAGTAAGTAAGATAAGAGCTCAATTGACCGGCCTTGTAAAATAAAGATTACATTTAAAAAAGAGCTCAGGTGACGGGGAAGCCCTGCCAAAGCCTTACCTGTTTCACACCTCTCCCCGGTGAAGCCTTGCTGACAGATGCAGGTGTTTTGAGACACGCAGGTGCCTCCGTTTTGGCACACGCCGTCACACAGAGCTAGAGAACGGAGCACAAAGTGAGAACACATTCAAAGAATCGCGGTTTCAAAATGGCAGCTGCTGCAGCCCGCTAACGTGGCCCGTTTCTGGTCTGAGAGGCGCACTCTGAGAACTCAAACATCAGACAGTCAATCGATCCGAAAAAAGATCAGTCACACAGCTCCGTAATCCAGGACAGGCACTTCAGTGATGCAGTCGGGGAGGAACGTGCTCGAGAGAAGGTGGCCTAGATCAGAGCGAACACAGGTAAGATATAAAAATAACCCAGCGAGCATCATCCAGGCTTACGCAGGGAGAAGACGACTCAGGTGACAGAGTTGACACAGGGAAAAAAAGACTCAGGTGAGAGTTGACACAGGGAGAGAATGGCCCAGGTGACAGAGTTGACACAGGGAGAGAGTGATCCAGGTGACAGAGTTGACACAGGGAGAGAGTGATCCAGGTGACAGAGTTGACGCAGGGAATGAATGACACAGGTGATGGAGTTGACACAGAGAAAGAATGACACAGATAACAGAGTTGACACAGGGAGAGAGTGATCCAGATAACAGAGTTGACACAGGGAGAGAGTGATCCAGGTGACAGAGTTGACACGGGAAATGAATGACTCAGGCGATGGAGCCGACACAGGAGGAGGTGACAGAGTTGACCTCGTTTTGACAGGGGGGAGGTTACGGCCAGAGCTCACCTCTGCAGTGCGTGCCGTTTCCGGAGAACCCGGGCTCGCAGGAGCAGCTGTGCCCGCCCACGGTGTTGAAGCACAGGGCGTTCTGGTCACAGCTATGCTGGCCGCTCGCGCACTCGTCATGCTCTGGAACACGGGCCGGACACGACAAAAAAAAGAGAGACTCGGTTCTGTTAGGATTTACCCTCTCCTCTGGGGCGGGTCACTGACAGACAGGGACCGGAGTTCCATGTGGTTTCTGCATCTCAGATCTCATCAGCATCAATTAGGTTACTGATAAGTGCTTGCAACCAATAAAAAAGCCTATTCCTGTGATTGACAACCCAAGAAGCCAATAAGAGCTAGTCAGCAATCTCTTAATATGTGTGTATTCTGAAACTGCAGAATTGGTGCAGGTGGGCTGAAAGACATACATTTTCATATTCATAGAACTCTTATATCCCTGGTAAGGTAGTAGGCTTAAGGGTTGCAAGCTCAGGACACAGGTGGGGCACAGCCACAAATCAGAATCTCCCCACGGTATATTCAGCTGCAAAAGAGGACGCGTGAAATCTAAGCCACACAAGTCAAACAAATAAATAATAACCCGGAGTCACCGGTGAAGTCAGGCTGACTGGCTTTAAATTTGTCACAGCTCAGCTTCATAACCTGCAATGCTGCACAGTCCGGCGTAGGGAGAGCGAAAAGCACCCACCCCTGAGAACATAAAACGGAGGGCTGAGCAGGAAATTGTGCCTCGGACAGAACTCGACGGCTTCCGCCAGGCGTCGGTCCGCCTGCACTCCACGGCCCCGACGAGCGGAGAGCTTAACCGGCAGCGTCTCGGCGCCGCCCAATCGACCGTGAAGGCGCGGTCTGATCCTTCCTCCGCGGGGGCCCCCGAAGCCGGGGCCCCGCCCGTCCGCCGCGAGGCCCCGCATTTATCACAAGCGGGGGCCGCCAGCGAATTTCACCCTCGACTGCTTCCGAGAGCAAAGTTTTAAAACATATCAGGGAAATACCAGCAGAAAATGACAGAGCACGCAAAATTAAGAATGTAAAAACCCAAAAGAAGGGAAAAAAAAAACTAAGTACATTAATAATATTGTGCGTGGGAGCAAAGAGATATTAATCATCTTTTTAACAGGGTAACTTTTTTTTTTTTTTAAATCACACTGTATTTATGCATGTTTCTCTCTGGAGTGTGACAGCCAATTTCTCGCAGCTGAAAAGGTGCAGTCTATTTTGCCTGTCAAGGCTAGAATGTACTGTACTGCAACGCTGGCTGATCTTATCCAGTCCTGTGCCCACACATTTGCGTCTGGAGGATTAAAGTCGCAGCGCCAACGCGGACAGATAAGGGTGTGGTTTCCACATCAGCGCCGTCTAATCCTAAAGACAGTCCCGGGAAAGTGACTGTCCCGAAACGACTCCCCTATCCCCCGCAGAACCGCAGTAGGAGACTAAATTTGGACTCGTCACCTTTGGGGAAGTTTTCTTGGCAGAGATTCAGCGATCTCCAGAGGAGTGGGAACTCATACTGACAGGTTTTTCTACCTGTATTTCACCAGGTAGGTCAATTCAGAACACAAGTGCTGACCAGGGGGATAAGAAATGCAAGGGATTTCGTAACCAATCAGATGGAGAGGATGATTAGGTGTTTAAATGTAGAAAGCCAGTTTTTGCAGGAATTTGATCAGGAGACCAGGGTTAATTGACAGATACACTGAGAAGAAGAAAACAGGAAAGAAAAAAAATAAAGGTGAAATAAGCCGGAAAAATAACTAGAGCACATATGATTCCTAACACCCGGACGTTTCTCTCCGTCTGACTTTCAGAAGGAGAGATCAGAACAGAAAAGAATAATATGCAAATAGCTCCCCGCACTGGCACCACGACTTCTGAGTTCTTTCATTTGCCAAAAAAAAAAGTGTGAAGTGTTCCGAGAGAGGCTGTCATGGTGATGGGGGAGCCATTAGCATAAACTCCTCCTCCTGGAACCCTGTAGTTAAACGGTTCTTCTCACGTACCTTCCCCGAGCTCGTCTCCTCTGACGCAAGCGCTAACATCGCAAAATGAGGGTCCCTCGAGCCCAAATCCTAGAGGGCCGCAGTGCCTGTTCTGATTGTTCCGCACATTTCAGTGCTTAAGTGCTTCAATTAACTGACTGGTTGGCTAAAGAGGACACACACCTTGTTCCCAAAGCCTAAAATGGCTGCCGACTGAAAGGTAGCCACAACCCCTGCAGACAGTACATCTTTCCATAACCGAAGGCTGGGAACCACGCCACGAAGTCTTAATTTTATACACAGGCTTAACAAACAAATAGAATGGACAAATTCTACAGATTATACATAACAGGCAAAACTCTCAAATGGAAAAGCCACACTTGTTCAGAGTTCTGGTACACGCCCCTTGTGTAAGTTTGGGAGGTCACCCGGAGGTGGGAGGGGTGGAGGGGTTGGGGTGGGGGGGGGGTGTTTGGTACGGAGCATTTCAGCACTAATTAGATGAGACAGCAGGCTTGTCCTCAGATCACTGTGGTCACCGGTCCATGGCAGCAAAGATGACACCAATTACCTCCTATAATTACAGATCTTTACCGCCTGGTCTCCCTAGGTGCAGTTCTGAATGGAGCCTCGCCGAAGAGCTGCATACACAATGCAGGAATACGACTAACGAGGCCTCAGCTGTCAATATGGGCTGGGACCGGGGTGCGGGATCATTATACACGGATGGGAAGGTGTACCTGTCTGTGTGCAGAGCACAAATTCCTCCTCCTCACAGAAACATACACACACGTCCTCTCTCTCTCTCTCTCACACACACACACACACACACACACACACACACGCACATGCACACACAGACATACAAGATGTATTAAGTGACTCTGAATAAATGAGCAAAATGGCAGAGGTAACTAAAGGCATGCTGTCCATTCTATACTCAGCAGAAAAGAAAGTTCAAAGTGAGAAGTAAACAGTATTTATCCAGGCCATTAATTTAGTAAGAGCACCCTGCAGTGAACTGGAGAAAAGGCGCCACATGCTACGACCCAGTGCTTTTGGTGTTTGCGTTCCTGCGCTTTTTGTATCCCCTGCTCGATGTTTCATTTTGCTTCGTGTACTGTTTCTATCCTCCCCCCCGAGAGGTGGAGATAATGACGTCATGGTCCTATTGCAGAGATCTGGGTCGGGAGTCGTGCCAGGGGGAAGATGCATGCCGTTGCCCGACAACCCTCTTCAGGAGACGGATGCCGCTGGACATCGCCTGGCAACCAGGCTGAGGGATGCCTGTTGCTGAGGACGCCGGGACCGTCGTGGAGCAGCGACATTAAAAAGATGCAGGACTATATACAGATATTCTGTAACTTTTTCCACTGTCCACTGTCTGCAATCTGCTGTCTGCTGATCCTGATGACATTATGAACTCTGTGCTTATGACTTTTTTCTCTAACATGCTAGTTAGATTGGCAACTGTAGCCTGCTTCACGTTAGTTACATTAAAATATTTTGGATAAGAGCGCAGGTTGTAAGGATAATCAATGGTCACCCCAATGCCTACTTCAGAACATCTACGAGGGATTGATGGATGGACTTTTTAATGGAGGACCATTTTCAACTCTGGCATGGGTTCCATCTATACCCACTGACTGCTCGGTGAGAGCCTGCAACCTGCCCTGAGCTTATATACGTACTTTTAACATCTTTAGGAATAGATGAAACTCCCTGCTTTGCTGTATAATAAATGCTCGGTTGTCTTTTTATATACCACTTTATGCTTAACTGGGTCTTCTTTGAGGTTGTAGTTATTGTTTGAGTAGCTTAATATTGCACTTTCATCAGCATGACGCTAGCACCTTAGCGTTACGTTATTGGTTATTGCCTGGCTATTGTAACACAGGACGATTTAGTGACGTAGTGCACGAAAGGGAGCGTGCGTACACGTCAGCTCCAAGGTACGGCACGTTCTGCTGGGGAAAGGCACGCGCCATTAATCCATTTATCAGTTTCACAGCACACACAGAAAGTCGTTTTTCAGAAAATCGATGGGAAAGACGGTTAGAGGTGTTTCCTGGTGCGCGTTTGGGGCTGCCGCTTTGTGAAGGCTGATATCAGTGGGAAAACAACCCTCCCCCCACCCCTCCCCCAACGCCCAATGAACCCCCTGACCCTAATCTCCTACTGAGGTTCCTGAGGACAGGAAATCCTCCAGTTAACCCCCGAAACGATAAAGCGGGGCCTCTTATCAGGGGATGAAAGCATCCTGCCTGCCAGCGTAACAACACACACACACACACACACACACACAACCACACGCGCCTCGCACATCGCATCAACCCTCGGATGGATTAAAGTCTAACCTGCGGCAAAGACACAGGATATCAAAGCCGCCGCCGTGGAAACCGGGGATGAAGCTTCACCTTCGCAGATAGGAACAGGCAACTGGAGGTCAGACCAGCAAACAGGATTCATTGAGCAGCCTCTTACAGTTCTGCGATACATCTGCAAGCCTGTGGCCCTCCTTTATTCTTCATTTTTACACTATATTATATTGCATAATATTGAATTCTGTTTCCAAATACATTTTTTTTCAGGCTCTGTGAAAAATAACTAATACGGGACAATAAGTCACTGAGCTCTTCAGTACGACCCATTATACTGCCAAGAATGGCGTTTGTCTAATTTCATGCACCTGTTAGCAATGGGTGTGGCTGAAGTAGCCAGATGAGGAAGAATTTAACTGATTTTAATTTGACTGTTTCCTTGAAGAAAATTACAAAGGAATCTTGTAGTGTTTTTCTTTATGCTTAGTGCCTTATCGTGGTATTCTGGCTGCTGGACATACAGCCTGGGCGTGCTGGCAAATATGGAACCTCCCATGTTTAATCAGTTTCCTCAGAACAAGAACTATTATTGTTCCATCTCTTTGAAAGTTTCTCTGTCTGTCTGGGAGGTATAAAACTTGTTAAATAAACTGTCGATTTTTACAAAGAACTGCAGACAACTGCAGATGCTGTACTTCCATTCTTGATATCATGTATTAAAGCTTCTCAACTTCGATTGAAGTCTCTGTGTTGAACTGAATTATTCTCCGACAGAAGAGATGTCCACATACTTTTGGCCATGCAGGGCATCTCTGAACTGGTACAGTTCACATCTTTTTTCTGGCTCTAAATATTGTAAATGAACAAAACTGAGAGATTAGGAAAAGCACAACTCATAAATTATTCTCTCTTCTTGCCAATAGACTCGCAGCACATACAAGCAGACAAGAGTTACAGAAAAATGTGAGAATTCACTGAAGCAGACAAATCCAGACACAGAACAAGACCTGAAGATTAACAGCAATTTCACATTTTCCATTTTAGAAATCCATTCAATTATTTACTGAAAGAACCTGATTTTTTTACATGTTTTTACATTAGTTGTGATAAATATTTCAGTAAGTGCATACTTCTCAACCAAGACTTGAACCTGCAGTCTCCACCACATATCCCAAACAGAGAAGACTTAACTCCTGTGCCAAAACACCCAGGTTTCAGCTCTTCCTTTCAGTGAAATTTAAAAAAAAATCTGGATTCAAAGTCTTAACGTCTACAGTTCAAAGCACTGATGCAACATTCTCTGAGGTTGAGAAATATTAAACCTGCACAGTTTAAGCAAGCCAAAAAGATAAGGAGAACAATGCCACCAGAGAGTAAAAAGGTCAATAAAGTAATCGAACAAGATAAAAAAGGAAATAGTACTGCCCAGCATTGTGTAGGATACTGACAATCTCAATGGTAACAAAAAGTCTGAGGACAAACCATTTATTCAGCAGAAGCAAATAAGGCCATACCTTTTTTTAATTGGGCTTTGGGCAGGGAATATACTGCAATATATTAAAATATGTGAAGGTAAAACATGTAAAATATTACAATATGAGAAGTATGCCTCAACAATCAATTTTTTAAAATGTATTGCAATATCTGAAGGCCGCAATGATGTCAATATTTCCCATATATAATGAAGTGCTGCAACATTTTTCAGAAATATATTGCAGTATATTTAATTTTCAGGGAGGCCAGGTGAGAGTTGTGGGCAGGGCCAGGACAGGAGGAGGGGCGGGACCCACCTGTGCAGGAGTAGTCGTCGATCCTGATGTATCCACGGCGACAGACGCACAGGAAGGAGCCGGGCGTGTTGACGCACACGGTGTTCTCCCTGCAGTAGTGCCTCCCCTCCGCACACTCGTCCACGTCTGCAGAGAGACACGACCAGGTCAGGCGTCACACAGAGTGCAAAGACTGGAGAAAAACTTAAACTCAGGACTATATTGCTTAAACTCTGGACTGTAATGCTTAATATCACGACTCAGGACTACAGTGCTTAAACTGTGGACTATAGTCCTTAAACTCTGGACTGTAATTCTTACTAACTATTCACGACTACAACATTTAAAACTTTGGATGATAATACTTAAACTCAGGATTATAATTCTCAAACCCACAACTTAATGCTGAAATGTGGAACCCAAGTCCAGACTTCTGAGATTGGTGCAAGGCATCATGTCAGAGAACTTCTGAATCTCTGTGATGTGGGAACTGAGTCCCTGGGCCTATTACATTACATTACATTCATTTAGCAGACGCTTTTATCCAAAGCGACGTACAAAAGTGCATTTTCATGATCGTAGACAACTGCTGAACACGGGTTCAGTAAGGTACAATTACTTATTTTGTAAAGCTATTTCTAGCCGAGAACAAAGAACACTATCCTGGTCTAACATCTGCAAAGCCAAACTAGGCAGAAGAATAAGCTAGAGTATTAGGACAAATACAATTTACCAAGAAGTGCAGGGATGGGGCAACATGTAACAAGTGACAGGAAAAAGGGTTTTTTTTTTTTTTTTTTTTTTAATATATATATATATATATATATATATATATATATATACACAGCGTGGTGGTGGTTATTCTAGGTATAGTCTGAAGAGATGAGTCTTCAGGCCACGGCGGAAGATGGATAGTGAGGGGGAGGTTCGGAGAGGGACGGGGAGTTCGTTCCACCACTGGGGAGCTAGGGTGGAGAAGCTCTGTGATCCCTTTGGGCGGGTGGGAGGGGTTGCAAGACGCCCTGCTGCCGCAGAGCGGAGTGGTCGAGCAGGCACATAGAATTGAGTCATGTCCTGCAAGTAGATAGGGGCTGTCCTGTTGGCGGCAGTGTAGGCAAGGGTCAGGGCTTTGAATCGGATCCTGGCAGCGACCGGTAGCCAGTGAAGTGATCGCAGCAGGGGAGTGACGTGGGAGAATTTGGGGAGGTTGTAGATGAGTCGGGCAGCGGCATTCTGAATCATCTATCTGTACCTGTAACAAGTTTCAGACCTCTGAGTTTTTCACAAGTTGAAATCAAGGCCCTAACCTCTGACACCAGGGCTCAAGAGAAGGTAGCCGAGGCCAGGGCTCTAAGGCACAAGTATACTACTTAGTACCAATGAGTATGTACTAAGTAAATGCTGGGTACACAATGTACGCTGGGTAAACAATGCATCCTCTCAGAGCTACACAACCCTGCCTCACCAGCAATAATAAATAAAATTACTTACACTGGTGTATTTGATTTTTTATAATATCTGGTGCTGACCCTTCAACAATAAAACACTAAGAAATTGTTTTTTGTCCACGGACCATAATTGCCCAGTGCAGACATTGTAATATTTTAGTGCACACTGAAATTCTGAGTTATTCGTAATGAAAAACGCAATGCCAGACTTTTCCTCCTGAAACATTTAACTTTGCTTCGGCATTAAACCAGTTCAACAGCCTGACCTGATTTGAACTTGCGAGACAAGGCAATCTTGCCTTGGCTAAGGCCCTGACTGAAGGTATGCAGTCCGTACTCTGCAGGTCCATAGTACCCGTACGGAACAGTGTGTTAAACCAGAGCGTCCTCGTCGTTGTTTTAATTCAGCTCGTCTCCATGAACGTGTAAAAAATGTCCTTGGCAACCACTTCCACCCACGACGTCCTCCACCAAACACGTTCTTTCGGCCAATCTCACCCTCTCTCTCTCTCTCCCACGCACGCATCTTTACACTCAGATGTCTCTATATCCTCTCTTTCACTACCACTTCCTTTCAGGGATGAAGCCCATAAATGCAAGTTTCAGGATTTCAAAAAATGGAAGTACCCCACAAATACTCACCATGCAATAAACATTCTAATAAAAATGGGAACATCTTAATATATTCCTGAAATCTTTTTTCCCCGACACAATAATTCAGTATTAATCCTGAATGGGGCCAGAATAACACTAAACTGAGGCCAAAGCCTCTATTGAATCAACATTTGTCCTACCCACCGATCTACAAATACACTCAAAAACATTTTCCATCACAAACAGTTTGGTGAGTTCATTACAATTGTTTAACACATCGAACTATCTCAGTGAATTTAAGCACTTAAATTTATTATTGAAGGCCGAACAAGTTACGGACAAATGTTGATTGTCCTTCAAGACAGAAGAAAATTGGCTGATTTATTTAGCGTCTATGAGTATCTGTGGGTACTGTCTGCCACTGTAGAACCCTGTCACAAAAACCATGGCGCTCAAGGACCAAGAACTGCTGGTTTTCCACCCTCCTTTTACCTGGGAGTCAGGTGCGAATACAGTCATAGCACAATAGTAGCACTAATTGTGTGATTAGCTAAAACACGTTACAAAGCTCTGAATTAAATTAAAGCACAATTAAAATGAAACACTTTGCCTTAACTCACAACTAAATCTAACTGTTCGATCCTGAGTTGAGCAAACATCAAAATGAACCGGCAAATTTAATTTGCACATAACAAATTTTCACTTCCACTTATGTGTGAGTCAAAGATAAGGGCAAATGTTGATTGAACGCAGGCCAGCGTGCCTGTAAGAAGATATTACAGGTGAGTGAGGTATAATGGTGTGTGTGGAAGGAGAGGTGATTTCTACCACCATTAGTGACACTCACTGCATAGCCATAAAAAAGGCTGAGGAAATAAATGGTTTCTTTCATCTCTGAATAAAATTACCAGGGGTGTGTCTTTGGCAAGCTACGATAAATCAATAAAACCCAGGCTCATTTTATTTTTCCATTACAGCCTGACAGACTAGGCATGCGCACACAATCACAGCCACACACACACACACACACACGCACACACACGCACACACACAATCATAACACGTAAATATAATAGCACTATGAGTTAATATTACATTTATGGATCATACATAGATGCAATGCTGGCTGTAAAATGCTGTAATTTGCTGTTTGTAAGGTACATGCCACTTCTTACACTATTGTACTCTGTCATCTTAGCACTGTTTTTCAGTGTGAGCACAAAAAGTCTGGTTAGGTACCACTAATGTTGTTCTTTCTGCAACGAAAGAACTTGAAGCACTAAAGATAAAAGCATGAGGAAACATCACATTACTAGATCTCAGGAAGATAAACATCGATTCAACAAAATGAAAAATAAATGCACAACTGAACTATGTAAGGCAATATCCAACTGTTATCAAACACTCATAGGAGCAGTGTCTAATCCCAAAACGCTATGGACAGTCTTAAATTACATTCCGGGGAGTTTTGACAGAGGAAGTCAATGTAAGATTTGTATTATTACTGATGGGTTATTACCATCTGAGCCACTGAATGTTGCATGCGTCTTTAATGATTTTTTTCTTAGTTCAGTCGAAGAACGTCTGAATTTAACACTCTCGGATCATCGCGGCACACACACCTCTACAGCATGAGGCTGTAGGAATTTCTTCACAAAAATGATGGTGTTGAAGATAAAGATACAAACGTCAGAGTCAGGAGCTCCTTTTATAATTTAATAAAACGATCGGTCGGGAAGAGGTACAAGTACAGCCTTCAAAAATTGTCCAATACGTCCGTTTATACAATTTTTAGAGGAAAAGAACTGTTGTTCCAGCTTATGAGATTCATTTATTCACCACATGCAAAGATTTAATTTACTAGCTAATCAAAAATTAGGATCAGAGAGTCCATACCAAGACTGACCAATGCGGGCCTAGAGGTCTTTTAATCCCCTTATTCACTTGATTTGTACTGCAGCTGGATTTTATTTAATCTAGTTTACATTCCAACAGGGACATGGCATGGGGTGAAACAGCATACACTTAGATATACAGGCCTTTAAAAGTAAAGTCAGATTCAGGAAGTCAGATTTCTGTGATAACCCAGCGAGGCTAACACTCAAGCCACACAATTCACCCTCCAGGCTACACAGCATTGTGCTAGGCAACCAGACCCCACCTGCAATTACAAGCTAACATGATGTCAGGCGGTTTAAATGTAATAACAGGCTAATGAATAACACCCTGTGGAGGAGGGACCTTCCCTCTCTGCAGGGGAAATTTCGCGCGAGGCCTTTTCGTTGAAAAAACGTTGCGCGTTCTCCAATCGAGTTCGCCAGGTTTTTAACCGTCTGACCGTTCCGTTTCTGCTAGGGAAGGATAAAACCTCGAACATAAAACAGAACGACCGACGAGAGAGCAAGAGGAACATTACGCATTCCTTCTTCTCCCCGTGTGAGTGTTTCGGGTGTGGCACACATAAGCGGTCACCTGTAAAGCCATATCCTGTTACTGTCGCAACCTGCTTCCCATTATTGAGGGGAAACTCTTTCTCTTCCACATCCTGTCTTAGCCCCATAAAACTCAACCAGTAGCTGACTCCTGGACCCGCCATTCAGAAACCCCAATCCGCCTGCAGTTACGCAGCCCAGAGTCAACCCTGTAGTCAGATCTCAGCAATGAAAGAGGCCCTTAATTTGGGCCAAGCTAATCTACTACTTCTACCACCTAATAAAGCGATACACATTCTGCACCGCGCGGAAAGAAAAGCCCTTCAAATGTTTGAACCGCGCGAAATTTATATCGTTTTTCATTTTCCTTTCAAAAAGGGTCTTTGATTTTAGCTCGCATTCATTTTGTGCATCTGCAGAGCCCCTGGGGGGGGGGGGGGGGGTAATTTAGACCTGCTGCAAGGGAAAATAGTGTTATATTTCTTTTCATTCTGTCGACCAGCAGCTGTAATTGAGGGAAATGAAAAGCATCCCCCCCCCCACCCCTCCTCTCTTTGCACACACAGCCTTTCCAGCACCCGATCCCACCAGTCGAAACGACAGAGCGGTTACAGATTCACAGCGTTAAGACTGGAGACAGATAAACGTTCTTCTTTAGAGTGGGGGGGGGGTGAAAAAAAAACTATGATATTGGACCGTTAACGTTATTACTGCAGTTCCCGGAAACGAGACGCTGATGTGTTAGACTGCGGGGAGAAGGAGCTATCAGGCCAGAGACTCGGTGGTATTAACACTGCAATGCCGAAATGGTAATTGGACTCATAATGAAAATAGCCCTAAAGACAAGGAGCCACAAACATAAACCGAATAGGCCCCATAATTCGGTGTTGTGCACCGTACGTGGCACATCGAAGTGTAAATATTTAATAAATATATTTATTCACACATTTGGCGAGGGCTTGCTGCTGTGGGGGCTCAGATCTTCATGTCGCAGTGCAGTACACATTTGAGAGGAAACTGTAGACCATTAAGGGCAGTGGGACTCGGCTCTGTACAAACACCCTGTGCGATTGCTTCTGCTTTCATTAAAAAAAGAATAATTAAAAAATGATTTTCATTGCCGAGGGTCTTTAAGAATACAACGCATGGAACCCAGAGAGCCAACAGCTAGATGAATTTGTGAATATCCATCAACTAAACTCACTTATCCTGGTCAGGCTGCGGGGGGGGGGGGGGGGTGCCTATCCGAGCATGCAGTGGGCAAGACGCAGCAATACACCCTGGATAGGTCGCAAGTGGCACACACAGGGCACACACACTCCATGCACTCACACACTCATACATAGTGCCAATTTAGACTCTCTGGAAACCGGAGTACCCAGAGGAAACCCATGCGAACATGCAAAGTGACAGAAAAGCCCTGGTTGGGATTCGAACCAACGACCTTCTTGCTGTAAGGCAACACAGTGCTACCCACTGCACTACCACCATGCCGCCCCCTCTGTCTCGCTATGTCCCGCTAAAAAAAAGAAAGAAAAACTAACAAAAAAAGGAAATGTTGACCTGGATGAAAGAGACTGCTGGGCCAATAAATCATTCAGCGTGTACCGCCAGAGCGCAAATTTAAAGAGAATGAAAACATTCAACAACGTCCTGCATCATTGAAAAGGTATCGTGGCGGGGGAAACCACAACGGGGGGGGGGGGGGGGGGGGCAAGAGGGAAAACAAGTCATTAAAGGGAAAGAAAAAAACATCATCGTCTCAGTCGCTCCCGAAATCGAATAAAATATTTGGCAGGTTGGGGAGCGTAGCCGCGTCGTTGCGTAACACCCGGAGGTGATGAATGGCGGGCGAATCCGCGGAGCATTGCTCGCCACCGACGAGGCTTCGGCGCAGAGACTCCGCGGACCCTTAGGAATGCGGCGCGCCGCGACATGCCCAATTAATCTCCGCCGATCGTACCGTGCCCCTCTCGCCTGCTTCGGAAGACGAGGCGGGCGAGGCGGCGCACCTGGGCGCGAGGAAAGCGTTTCAGAAGCACCTCTTTTTCTTTTTCGCCCGAGGACATCTCTCTCCGGTGCCTAGCGGAAGGAGATACTTCTGTATTCCAGCCGGACGAACAGAGCTTACATTCAGAATACTTCCTGTTTTTCAATTTTGTATTTTTTCTTACTATGGAGTCAGGAAAGATGCAGTTAAACAGGGGCCTTCTAACCCTAGGTCTGGACGGAAATAGGGTCTGCATGGTGTTCTCTTCATTGTAAAATCAGTAGCCAGTTCAGAACCAAAAAACCAGGTCAGGTCAGTGAACTTATCAATTATATTCTAAGTAACAAGGAAAACCGGCAGCTCTGCGGCTCTCCAAGACAGGAGCTGGGGACCGCAGCAGACCCTGTGGTTCTCCAGGGCCAGGACTGGGGGACCACTGTCATATATCATGTGTAAGGCAGGCACAAGTGCATTTACTCATTTGACCACATCACTGGGTAATTTATCAGAGCAAAAACATGCACACGCGGCAGAAAATACACAGGGAAAGCAAAGCTCAATGAACAATAATTCACAATTTTCTCATTTTACATTAGCTGATTTTTCAGAAGGTCAGCGATGCTTACTGCGTGACCCAAAACCAGGACAGCAAAACACGTTGAAGGCTGGACGATAAAGGCTAAATTGCGAACAGTACACAAAGGGTTAAAACTAAGATGCTGTGAGGTGCAGCTTACAAGCTGTGTACACATACATATGCATGTGCTAAAAGTGTGCAATAAAGCGTTTTAAGGAAAGCCAGCCAGAGGTTTGCATGCAAATGGGGCCATTCTTCATGCGGCTATGACAACACCTGCTTTTCAAAGGCATTAAGGAAATTTATATGCGGGTTCAGCGTTGCGCTTCTCCATCCGGCTAAAAAGATCCAGAACAGAACATCCTCATCCTTCTAGGGCGAACCTGTCTGAGACAGCAACCATTACTTTAGTGCCAACAGCGGTCTAAAAATAAACCCCACGCTCTCTTTAGATCTCCTTCTGGGGCCGTTGTTCTTTGGAGAAATATATAAAAAAAGAGAGAGAGACTGTTTAAAATACACCGCCACCCCCCCACCTGTCTTGTTAAGAACGCACGCACGCATGAGCAGCATGGACAGTTCCCAACAGTCATAAGACGCGTTTATCGCCGATTCCCTACCTAAGTGGGATGGCTATCATTTTCTGACACGCGCGAGGGATCGGCACATGACGACGCTGGCAGCGAGCGAGCGTAGGAGACGGATGCCGTAAAGGGGAAGGAGAGGAATGCTTTCGCACTTCGAATGGAAATGGCTACATCTTCACAGCATTGCATCTAGCATTCTGAGTGCATCGCAAAAAAAAAAATTCCGGGCGTGACTAAAATAATCTTAAAACATCGAACTTGAAACATAGAAAGTAAGATGTCATAGCAGAGGAGGAGACCGTCAAGGTGTTACTGTGAAAGTCCAGGCAGGAGGCAGTGTTGAATGATCTCCCTTTGTGTCAGTACACGAGGAGCCTAGACAGGCAGAAATGGCATGTTCTCCTCATTATGTAATGAGACAATAATAATAATAATAATAATAATAATAATAATAATAATAATAATAACAAAAAGAAGAAGAATAAGCATGGAATAATAATTGTTGAGGTCATATTGACAGTAAGACTGTGAAGTGTGTGACGATTCATACAGTCATGCAGTGTTTAAGTATTTCAGAACATTTTATTCTCTGCCTTTAAAAGACACCACCTTATCGGAGAGCCAGGCAGAAGCAGATGTTGACTAAATGCTCTTCCTTCACAGAGCAGAAGTTCTGCTGTCCGATAACGCAGACTATATATCAATCGAGCGGCTTTCCTGCTTACTTTCCAAACAATAAGTTCACTCAGTGCATGGCATTCAAGTGCAGCATAATCAGCTCTGATTGGCTGCTGCACCATGGTAACTGTCATTTGCGCAAATCATCCAGACAGGGGCACCCAGTGGTCCATCGTCAAACAATGGTACGATTCAGAACCAAACAACCACAGTCATTCCTGACACACAAACTAAATCATCACACTAAGATGATTTACGAAAACACCGGAAAATTCATTTGAATTCAAATGCAGCTTACAGACAAAGCACAGATTTAAAACCCTGAGAATTTACCTCAGGCTAATATTGACTCTGTTTCTTCCTCAGGAACACACCCCCCACCCCCAGGGTCTAAAGAAGACGTTTTTAACGTACTGCTTAATGCAGGACAGTGCTGGGAAACAGAATTTCGGGCTGGGCTGAGATGTAAGTGATTGGGGGGGGGGGGGGGGGGCGTGCACCGAGCGCTCCTACGAGTCAGTGCCGAGCCCCCGCTGTGTAACAACGCCCCCGACTATTCCACACTGACGCTTTGATGAAAAATTTAGGGTGAATGACTTCATAGCCTATTTTCAGCACGCGAATGACTTAAGATTTTTTAAGGAGCTAAGCTCCTCAGGCATGCAGTGTTCTCGAAGCTGCCTGGAGCCATTCCCTTGACTGTCCACCACTAACAACATGCATATTGTTGGATATCTGGTTATCGCCTTTGAGAAACAGACAATATAGTTTGACAATATAGACAATATTACTCACTCTGTTATATCGCTGACTGCTTTTCCCCCAAAGGCATGTAGAGGAATCTCTTTGGCAGTTAGGGCCATGCTGGAAGTTGTTTAAATGTTAACATGTCTTAGGGTTTGCTCTCCCTTGGCAGTGACCTAGTCTGGCTAAAGGAGGCAGCAAAGATGATCTCCTTGTTAAGTTTGAATGCAATCTGTGACATATAATTGAAATCATTGATTTAAAATATTACATATATATGTATATGTCTACATAGATAATGGTTGTTGAAGCCTGGTAAGTGTATCTTGTGCTCCAGAAGGTGACAAAAAAATAAAACTGTCAAGGGAGAGAAAAACCCAGGACATGTTTACATTTAAATGGTGTCCAATGTGGCCCGATATACTGAGCATGGTTATCATATCATATTTTCAAGGTAAAAATCCTGCATAATATGCCTTTGAATAGGACACTGTGGCTGCACCATCAGTCAATTTCAATAACTGCAGTGGTCATGGTAACTGAAGCTACAGTTATGGGAACTCGAGCATGCAGATAGACGGACATATTTTGCTATGCAAAAAAATAATCCTTATTTTCCCCCACAACATTCTGATGAGGAAAGTTAGTCTTTGCTAATCACAATTTAATAGGCGTCCAGTGCTGCTGAAAAATAATTTCTGCAGTTTCTTCATCTGGTAGGTTCGGCACTGATGCTTAATTCTTATTATTTATGTCTGTCAGAGAGGAGATAAGATGAACTATATTGAACCCCATGGGGTAATTTGTGCTCTGCATTTGACCAATCCTAGTTACTCCGGAGTAGTGGGCAGCCACAGTGCAGCGCCCAGGGACAAACTCTAGTTCTGAGGCCAGTGCCTTGGTCGAGGCAGGAGTAGACCTGACCAGACATGCATGTCTTTTAGAATTACGCATTTTCTAAGCACAGTTTCATGAAAAAACATCATTAAAAAGACCCAGCTAAGTCTATGGGCTGTCTTGAGAGCAACCACATGACAGCATTTTCCATCCAATTACATTTTCCTCTGAATATTATACACACACAATATCCACCACTGCTTTGTCCTCCAGAAGCATTATGGGAAGGGGAAGTCAATAAACCAGCTGCTGTAATGGCACTCTTCAACAGTTATTGGTGTCGGTGACCATTTTGTTTTAGTTTTTCATTCCGTGCCAATAAAAACTCAGAGAATAAGTCACGCTTGTTGTCTGTATGGAATCTTGAGGCATCCGGCTGTACAGGCAGCTATCAATATCTAATATGTTCCTGGAGGCGTATTAAAGAATTATGCCAAAGAAATAAAATATTGTCGTGACTAAAATCAAGCATGCGCAGCAGCAAGTCAAGGTCACAATCCACTTCAGAAAGAGGGAGACTGCACAAGCCTGGAACAGGAGACGAACGTGTGGAAGAAAACGATTTTTAGCGATTTGGTCAGAAAGGCGGTTTAAGCGAGCGCTCCGCACACGGTTTTCGGGGCGTGGTCAGGGCACGGTTTCGGACTTGAAACATAAAAAGTAAGATGTCGTAGCACAAGAGGAGACCGTCAAGTTGTTACTGTAATAGCCCAGGCTGAAGGCAGTGTTGAATGCTCTTACTTTGTCAGTGAGCCTAGACAAACTGAAATGGCATGTTCTCCTCAGTATGTAGTGTTATGTAATGAGACAATAATAATAATAACAAAAAGAAGAAGAATAAGCATGGAATCATAATCATTGAGGTCATATGACATATGACATGACAGTAAGACCGCAAAAAGGGTGTGACAATTCATACAGTCGTGCAGTGTTTAAGTATTTCAGAACATTTCATTCTCTGCCTTTAAAAGACACCACCTTATCGGAGAACAAGGCAGGAGCAGATGTTGACTGAATGCTCCTCCTTCACCGCGGTAAGAGCAGCGGGTTCCCGCCGCGGCAGTCGTACCTTCGCAGAAGGCGCCGTCGTCGCGGAGCGCGTGGTAGCCGTCCTGGCAGCTGCAGCTAGCCCCGGTCTCCATGTTCACGCAGTCTGAGTTCTCCACGCAGCCGTGACTCTCAGAACAGAAGTCATGACCTGGGGGAACCCGAGAGTGCAAGAATTAGAGTTGGGCTCAGTTTCCAATTTCAATGCAGTCATACCAGGAAATGAAATAAAATCTCATGAATCAACAGAAAAGCCTGGACAGAATTCTCAAGAAAGAGAAGGACCAGCACCCTGGTAATAATGCTCACAAACGCTTTTATTGTTTGCACCACACCATTCCGGCTGAAGATCTGGCAGGGTCAAAACTGTGCAAACAATAAAACATGTTTTCGAGCATTGGTGGGAGTGAATCGATATCCTTTTGTTTACAATTGCATTACTGTACTTTGATCTGCGCTTTCTTTAAGCTTATGTGGAATGCGTCCCAACCACTCCATATTCAGAAGCTCTAGCAGCCATGTATGTTTCTGATAAAAACTTTACCATAACTATACAGCTTACTGTTTAAATGTACAATCCATTTATAAAGCAGAATATTTACTGAAGCTAATCAAGTTAAACTTCTTCACTCAAAGTTACAACAGCAGTGCCTCAACCTTGGATTCGAACCCACAAACCCTGAGCCCGGTTTCACGCGCGGTTACCTCTGCAGACTCTGCAGCATCGGTCGGGGAGGGCGAGCTGCTCGGACTCAGCGCAGCTCAGCGGGGGGCAGGGGGCGACGGCGGCCACCTGGAGCATCACCCTGTCCTGTCGACAGAAACGGCAGCGCTTAGCGGTCGAGCCACGGGGGGGAAACGGGGGGGAAACCGTTCCCGCCGCCTCGGCACAGCTCTCCCGGCCATTCCGCCGTCTCTTCCAGAAGAGCGTAACGAACGTTCTTTAAGAACGAAACAAGCGGTTCGCCCCAGAATGCGTACAGCACTGCTTCTAGCCTGGTCTTGAGTGCCCGAAGAGCCCCTGGTTTCAATCAACTGGACAGTGTTTACAGCAGAGCGGCTGTGCACTGTGTGGAAAATGGTCTGGTTTTTACAACACAGTGAACCTGGTAATATGAATCACTTCGACAACGCTTGGTGGGGAAGCCAGTGCTGGCAATCCTTTCTACCGAATTAAACGCTGACCTTTTGGCTCAAATTGCAACGTGATGTATTGTATTACAAAATAAAAGAAAATGATATTTTAATGTTGCACGTATAAAATCTCACACAGCCATGGGAAAATTACTGTTACTCAGACCTGGAACCTAACAAAGTTACCATTTACACCCTAGGGACCACACTGTATCACAGGAGAGCCAGTGACTATTTTAAAGCCTACAGGCCACATAGTACTACAGGAGAACTAGTGACTATTTTACACCCTACAGGCCACACACAGTACTACAGGAGAGCCAGTGACTATTTTAAAGCCTACAGGCCACACAGTACTACAGGAGAGCCGGTGACTATTTTAAAGCCTACAGGCCACACAGTACTACAGGAGAACTAGCGCCTATTTTACACCCTACAGGCCACACACAGTACTACAGGAGAGCCAGTGACTATTTTACAACCTACAGGCAACACACAGTACTGCAGGAATCTCAGTGACTATTTTACACCCCAGAAAACCATGCCCAGCTTGAACCTGCTCCACTCCTGGCAGAACAAAGCCAATTGCACCGCACTGCTGTAGACGCACGCTAACGCGGATTATCCAGTTTCAACACTTCTCCTGTTTAGGGGCTGTCACTCGTGCGTCACGTTTCCGCGCAGAATACCCCTGAAAGACACATCAGTGAACGCCATCTGTTTAGCTGAATGAGAATCGGGGCCCATCTGTTCCATCCTAAACTAAGAAAGAAAAAAAAAGAGAGAGAACATTTTAGAATGGGGTCAGAGGGGTGACAGCTGGCCAATAGGGGGGTGGGGGCGCATGTGAAGTCCAAACGCTCTCAAGGCGTACTGATGGAGGCTTTCTCCCCGAAAAAAAGGCCCAGCTTCTCGCTGCAACTCACTTGGTTGCACAGTAAATGGTATAGAAGACTGAAGTTCCCGTTTCTTATCCATTAGGATGCCATTTCCATTACGCATTCTCTGCCTCATTTAAATATTTAGCCCAGGGGTGTCCAATCTTACGTGAAAAGGGGCCGTTGCGGGTGCAGGCTTTTGTGTGAGCCCAGCACTGAGACACCTGATTCTTATTATCAAGGTCTTGACTGAAGACCGTGATTCGTTAATTAAGCTGAAAGAGGCGTCGCAGTGCTGGGCTAAAACAAAAAGCCTGCGCCCACACCGGCCCTTTTCGGATGAGACTTGGAGACCCCAAGTTAAGCCATTCATGTGTGACATGAAGCAGCCACCAGCATTCAACCACATTTAAACGTAAAGTAGCGGAGTCTTAGGAACGTTACATTTAAATACAGCCTGCAGGACCTAAGCCTCACGGTTTAATAACGTCGCTGAGAACAGATTTTTCCTCAGTGTGGAGGAGGCATCATTTGCTCTGACAAGCAAAAAGCAATAAAAAGTGGTCATGGGGTCGAACCAATATTGAAAACCATAATCATCCGAGCACTGTTTAGTACAATGGCTTTCACTGCTGCCCTTAAGAGAGCTGCAGGGTCTGCTGGTTTTCATTGTTGCAGTTGATTACACAGTTAACTCACATCTGCTGGGTTCCTGGGTCTGAATTAGTTCTTTATTTTGGGATGAAAACAAAAATCTGCCATGCCGTGGCTCTTCAAGGGCAAGACTGAATACTCCTGATTTATCCCCTGACACATTACAAACAAGATGGAAACCAGTATTCAGTGAGACCTTGTATTTAATTTAACACTGTCAGTACTGAACAAGAGTCACTTTTACCATGTTTCTCATGTAGAAATGAATTTAGTTTACATCGGTCTGAAAGCAAGCAGAAAATTCGATAATTCTGGCACACTCACCTTGCATTCGAACAGCAAACACTTTCCTGTAGAGTCTCGTTCGGCCTTCCTCGTGCCTTCCACGTACACGCCCCCTCTGAACAGGCAAACTCCTGGAAATGGAAACCATGCATGAGCCAAAATGGCCGCCAGTAATTGGAGTTTAAATTTGCGGTTGATGTGTTCATGTGAGCTCATAGGAGACTCACGCTGGCACTCCTTGCAGCATTTCCCGCTCACGTAGGCGGGGGCAGAATCCGGGGGGCACTGGAGAGGGGGGCAGGAGACGGTCTCACAGCGCACCGTGCCATTCTGAGAAAACACGCAGAAAACAATCATGTGTGTCAAGTCTGTAAGGGTGAGGTCGAAGAGACTCCGCCTCTCAGACATATCAACTTCCTCATCACAGATATTTCAAAGCATTTCATGAAAAAGAGCAAACAAATCTTCCAGCAACTTCCTTATATAAATTGCAATGAAAATGATTTAAGGGCCTGAACAGCCATACCCAACTAATGACAACATCCGTCGCTAAAACGTAATGGTGAAATGAATGCGAAAGCACGAACACAGCAATGAATTACAATCTCGTGTCTTATAGTCCCTAAAACACAAAAAAATCTAACTCCCGCCCTCCTTAGAATAATGGTACAGTACATGTTCCAGAGTCCACTCCAGACTACTTGAAAGGACATTTAAAAGATCCACAACTTAGCCTACAGGAGGCGCTATCCAGCAAAAAGTACAGTGGGGTGTCCCATGGTCAGGAACTGAATCCCACCTGTGCCAGTGAACCAGGGTGGAGATGACCACCTGTGCCAGTGAACCAGGGTGGAGATGACCACCTGTGCAGGTGACCTACCGTACAGGTGCAGTTTCTGCAGCCGTCAGTCCAGGACTCCTCCTCCCTGTAGACCACGCCCTTCATGCTGCAGGTCCTCTCGCAATAGCACCTGTCCAAGCCCATCATCTTCTCTTCTGCTCTGGCCAACTGCACGTACATTCCCAAAAAACAGAGAGGGTGGTCTTCAGCCTCACCTACAGTACATGGCCAATATTTTAGCTAATCATGCTACACTGCATGTCACTCACTGCTACCCTCTCAAGTAATGTGGTTCCCTTTAAATGGAGGTGGGCCACAGAGATTGTTCACGCCCATTACGTGAATGATGGGTTTGGAAAGTTTGGGAACCCTTAAAGTATGAATGTATGAATACTCTTTCCCAGTACATTACATACAGTCCTGCAAGGCCTACATGGTTAGTGTTGCAAAAATATTGTCATGCCCTGAAATAATAGAATTCATTTTTAGAACTGTCTGGTTAAGTTTTACCTTGCTAGATGTTTTGGCTAAGATGTCTTGCAATTCCATGATTTTTTGGACGAGACCATGGAAGTCATGACAAGTTGGACAGGCTGAAATAAAAGTGCAAAGCACATGTCACAAAATGTCACACAATAATTAGGAACTGACATCCAGAAACACGGGTTGTATTAATGAGAATATGACCTGATTTGACATTAATATTCTTTGAGCAATCATTCAAAAAATCTAGCCTGCAATCACTTTCACTCAGGCAAATGCATTATATCAATTAATTACACGCTACTTTACAAAGGTTCACACAGACTCTTAAAACAATAATTAAGATAAAGAGGACATTCATTTCATTGTGTGGTTAATTAATGGGTTCCATATTTGCATACTGATGCAGGTAATTGATTTGTAGCTTTGAGGCCAAGCACTCACATTAATGTATTCCGTAGGCTATCAGGCATATAGAATTTAATACGGTGAAATAAAAATGCACTTACTGCGATTCAGGTCTGGGCACTGGGAAATATATCCTTGGGGCATAACAAGCAACTGGACATCCTGCATTATCCCCTGCAACACAGGAAAAAGAGTGTATGCCTCAAAAGGCTTTTTCACACAGATGTGCAGGAATCAAGGTTAAAAAGTCACACAGCGGGATGACTTAAAGCAGAAACAGATGACTGGTCACACCACAGCTCCCTGCACTGAAAGCCGAGTAGCAATGTAGAATAACGGGTAAAGGAACTCGTTAAGGAACCACCGTGGTCTGAAGACACATCTCTTCAGACTGCACCTGGACTAACTATCACAAATCCACAGGGTGCCCCCAATCTGCGACCGCTCTTGTCACATGTATAAATCTAACTTGTCCCTCTAGTACCTTCATGTTACACTAGTGTCTCCATCCAGCACTTACATTGCACTTGTATCGTTATCTTGATGTTGTAGCTCGTTGTCATGCCTCTTACTAGTTGACTTACCATAACTTTCTGACCTAGCCTATGCTCACCGTGTCAACTGGAGTTCATGTTCATGACAATGGGTAACTGTTACATAATGAGTATTGCACCTTATCAGACCTGTGTTTTGTAGTTACACGTTCAATCCCCAATTAGTCCCATTGTAGCACTGAGCAAGCTACTTAACTTCAGTATATATCCAGCTGCATAAATGGACACAATGTAAAAAAAAACACAAAAGCTATTTACGTCACTCTGGATAAGATTGTCTGCTAAATGAAAGCAATCTAAATGCAATAAAAAGCTGGCCAAGTTTAGAGCATTCTATAGAATGGACTTAAAAGAGAGGAATGACTATTCCCCCAAGTCTATTTTAGGTAAAGTATTGTTCAAGATTTAATACAATGTTAAAGCAAACACTCAAGAGTGTATTCACACTAGAGCAAAACGGTAAGAGTAAAACTTATATTTAAGACTGAATGTATTTTTAGGAAAGGCCTTAAAAACCAGTGAAGAGGCTATAGCATTACCATACCTCATTTGTTGCCTCTGATTACAACCCTCAGCACTTCCCCTCCCCCCCTCCAATTATACAAGGATTAGCTTAGTTGGAATACTTTCCAAGCACTACGGGGGATAGGACACACATCCACACTGAAACCAGCCTATGTGGGCTACAATCTATTCATTTAAAGTAGACCATTGTTGTAAAATCAGACAATGGACAGCCATAAGTGTCATTTTTTAAAAATCTATTCAATCACAGAAGACCCTACTTCATATGAAGAACCACACACATAAAAATATGATTCATTCTGCCAGGTTTGGATATGGCCCTGAACCACGTTCCACATGACCACACAGTAGTACAGTGACCGCGGTCTACACTTGTTCATACAGTATCTCGCAGCAAGTGGTGTCATTTCTATTAAGTTGTGCAAATACACAAGTTCAAAAGTACAAACAGAAAGTTTAGTCCTAGCTTTTTTCAAACTTTTATTTAATGTTCTAAAAAAGATATTATTTTCATTCAGACAATACTGTGATAAATTAACAATTTAAATACACGACTGAGAGGCATGAATCTACTCACATTTTGGTTTTGCCCTACACTTCAAAGCAATGAAATGGGACAAAAAAACGGTTTTGTTCAGTTTATTTGGTCCAGTGCATCAGAAATATGAAAAACTTTAAAGCACTATCACATATGTTCATTCTGCAGTCATGGCGAACAGAATTCACTTTAATTTAATTCGCATAGAAAAAAAGTTCATTTTAAGAATTCAGTTTTACCGATATACCAACGATGGCAGTGTAACAATAAATTGGTTTCACTACAAACATCAATACATCATGTACCCCTGCCCAACAAGCTCCCACTTGTTTTAATCTGGTGTTACTCTTGTTTGCTCTTGTTTTAAACGTATATTTTGAAATATGAGGTAGGGTTGAAGACCTGATGGAGAAAAGTGCTCTTGTGTTGTGAAGTTCTCCAATTGCTTTCACATTAGATACTGATAATAAATTATGCAATCCTGTGTTGTATCTTTGCACTGTTGCCTCAGCCATGATCCTATAATCCTCTAATATAATAACTAACCGCCGTGATCCTCTATCAAATAAATAATTCTGAATTTGTACATTTTACTATTCTTTTAGAACACTCATAGTTACAATTACAATATTGGGTGGGGGTTGTCAAATTTAACACAGATTTTTAATACTATACCTACAGCTATACCCTCCAAAAGAAATTTCCACTGGCTTTTTTGGAAAACCAGGAATGGAGGTGGTCTGGTAAGCACTTTTCACTACAATACATGCAATAAGCTGGGAGAAAGGAAAGTTTAAAAAAGTCACCTCCATCCATTTTCTTTTCAGATCAGAAACAGTTCAGACAACACAATTAAGAGGCAACACCGCTCAGTTCTCCATCTCACTCTCTCTGAACACATTCTCCGATGGCTGGGGGACAAAAAACATGGCAATCTGTATTTGTATTTATTGGTTGGTAAATGAGCCTTCTTGGTGATATGGCACTTTTTTATTCCTGAGATGAAAACTGATGTTCTCCACATCTGTAAGTCACTCTGGATAAGATCAAGTGACTAATGTGACAATAATTCAATGACTACAGTTCCCAAGATGCACAATGCTCAGAATCATCCAGTTCCCACTTGATATGTACTTTCTATGGCAAACAGGTGACTGATGGAAGACTACTTTTTTGAACAATGTGGAATGCGCTCAGCCATCTCCTGCTTTTTAGCCTCTTTCGCTAACAAGGAGTGCCAATCCCGAAAGCAATTCCTGTCTGGGATCAGACACAGGGCCACATTGCAGGCCTCACATTTCCAGATGGTCTGCAATCCATTCTTCTCCTTCGAACACAAGACACAGTACTTCCTTCCTTTGGTGGCCTTGAGAGAGTAGTGAATGTCTTGCCCTTCTGTGATGCAAACGGGAATGCAAGACTTCTGCACCTTCTTCTCCTTTGCGCGCTTGGCTTTGACCGGCAAGGACTGTTCCGGCGCCTGGGCAGGAGCCGGACCATCCTCCCCAAAGTCCACCAGCTGCAGGCACAGCTGCTCTCTGAACACCTTCTGCGAGAGGGGCGTGGTTTTCTGAGTCTCCGCCAGGTCCTTATGGAGCAGGAAGGCGTTCACCACCGCAATGTCCACAAAATGGAGGAAAAGGGTCTTGTACCATTTCTTGGTTTTGTGAGCCACGCTGTAGTATTTAATGAGCGCGTCTGATAGGTCCACTCCCCCCATGTGCTGATTGTACGCCCTCACCGCAGTTGGGATCGGAACTGAGTTTGCGGTCCATTTTCCACCTGGGGCCAAGATCCGCCGCAGGGTTTGCTCCCCCGTGTACACCTTGTGTATGGTGGTGCACATGGCCACCTGTCGAGTGTCCTTCCACTTGACGAAGAGCAGCTCCTTATCCCGGATCCACCTTATTTCCCCCCTGTCAGACTTCGCGGACAGAGCGTTCTCCCTGGCGCGGGGGAAGCCCTGCCTGTTTTCGTTGATGGTCCCACACGCCCCGATCTTTAGGCAGTACAAGTCGCGAAAGAGCCTGGTGCTGGTGTAAAAACTGTCGACGTAGAGATGGTAGCCCGTTCCCAGCTGAGCGAGATTAATCAGGTTCATGACAGAATTGTAGCCGATGCCTTTGCCTGACTCCGGTCCACTCCTCCCTTGGTAAATGCTGAAGTTGCAGGTGTAGCCATTGTAAGCATCAGCCAACACAAAAAGCTTGAACCCCCACTTGATTGGTTTTGACTTCATGTGCTGCTTCAGCATATTTTTGGCCCTGGTTCCAACCATGCGCTCGTCGATGGACAGATTCTGACGAGGGTGATAGAAGGCCTTGCAGGACAGGACCACCGAATCCAGGAGGGGTCTCAGGTAGAAGAGACGATCGTAATCCGGGGTCCCCCTCTTCTTTTTGTTTTCCTCGTCTTCCTCCGGGTCGCTCATGTGGAGGGTCCACATGATCACCTCGAAACGTTTTCTTGTCATAACCGTGCGACAGAACGGGAGGCTGTAGATTCTATGAAGAGCCCAGTAATCCTTCAGTGCAGAGACCTTCAAGAGTCCCATGAAGATGAGCAGCCCGAGAAAGCGGTAACATTCGGGTACTGTCAGCGGGACCCACGGACACTTCCGGCCCAGGATCCTCACCCTCTCCGCATTTTTGTTTGTGTTCTTGCACAGCGTTTTCACCACAGAGTGATCGAAAAACAGCTGAAAGAGCTCAAGGTGGGAATAGTCCTTGGTGGTGTCCAGCTGCACCCCAGGTTTTCTTGCCGGACAGAAACGAGGAACCTGTGGCTCTACGTCAGGGTCCGTGATGGAATTCCACCTGCCCTCCTCGTGCCCCGTGGCCGAGGACCTCCTCCGGTGTTTGAATCGAGATGCGTGGCCCTTCGAGGGCCTCGGGGAGACAAGAGGGGTGAGCCGTCCCCTCTTCACCGGAGTGACCGGCGGGCTCATGCAAGACGTCTCGGATCCTTCCGCATCTACACTGAATGGAAAAAAGGATCAAAAAAATTACGACACATTACAACAACTAAGTCATCACTGTAATTACTAATGCCGCATGCATAACTTCAGTGAGGGGAATAAAATAATCAACCTGGATGACTAAAAACTTTATTTGATTTGGCTCTGCACTCCATAATTTTAGATCTGTAATCAAACAATTCACATGTTGTTAAAGTGCACAGCACATTTAACCACATGTGAAAAGTGCACATTCTCAGCTCATACATTTAGGTTTCACCATGTAGAAATTATAGCCTTTTTTATGCAATCCATTTTTTTAAAATTGTAACCTGGTCACCCTTTTTTTGAGACAAGCTAGTAGTTTGCATCATGCAGTATAGCCTCCGTAGTTCAGTAGTCTTCTGTGAAGAGTTGTCACTTACACATGCATGCATGCCTTCTGAAGATCTGGACAGGCGATTGGAGTTTTTTTTCCCCCATCGTGGTGAGAATTCTTCAGTCATCAACTGAGGAGGCCTTCTTTGGCCTACCAGGCGCTTTCAGATTAGCGAGCTTACCAATACGCTCTTTCTTCTAAATGATGTTCTAGATTGGATTTTGACAAGCTTAAGGTTTGGCCTATGCCTCAGCCTCATAATGGCCTTCTTGACTTTCGCTGGCACAACTCTGGTCCTCATGTGGACAAGCGCCAATAACAGACTCCAAAGGCAATCAAAAGCCTAGAATCAAGACTAGATATTGAAAGTTCACTTATACCAGCACTAAAGAAGTAACTAAACACACCTGACCAATCAGGAACATGGGGTGAAGCCATTTGCGCCAAACATTAGAATGCCCTGTACTGGGGGGGGGGCGAGACGGGACACTTTTTATGCATAAAAAGTGCTTTAATTTCCACATGTTGAAACTAAAATGTAAAAAAAAAAAATACCCTTCAAAGCTGGGAATCTGCACTTTAACCACATGCGAAGTGTCTGATTACAAATCAACAATTGTGGATTACAGAGCCAAACTAAGATAAAAGCATGCCTTTGTCCTAAAAATTAGGGATTTAGTGTAAATCAGGTTTATCCAGTGACTGTACTGCGAGGGAAAACTACTTCAATGGTTAAAAACTGGAGATTTAGAAACTATTGAACCATGTGGTTTTTGGAAGAAGGTATGGGCATTTAGAATTGGAACTTAATTTGCATATATAGGCCTACAGTAAATTAACATTGCAAATATTATTAATTACTTCAGCTGTCTTAAAATTGAATATACGGTTGTATTAGACAGAAATACATTCAGATTAGATCTAAATGCACACAATCATTGGTATCACATTAAATCTGTGATCACCAGCGATTGAAGAAGTATTACAGCATCGTCATATCAATGAAACCTTTCTATGTTTAAAACTTAATTATCAACAATAAACCCAGAACCTAAGCATGACTGCAACCAGTATAGAGACACATTGGTTGGAAGAATCGCAGTTAAAGCCATAGACCCGTTTCAGATGTCCAAATCAAATAGCCCATTGATTAATCTAGATATAATTATCACTATAAATTTGTGTTGTATTGCATACGGTATGAAGTATATAAATCGCCATTTAAGTCATTAGATGCTTTCAGAGTTGGTGGGGTTTTTTTTTTTTTCTTTTTCTTTTTCTTTTAACGCAAAATCTCATTCACCACAGCAATGGGCAGAGCGGAAATGTTGCCTTTTAAGCAGCGGCGCTTCGGTGCCCCCTTTTTATGGCAATAATTATATTGCAATGCTACACCAAAGAACATTAAAATCATGAACGCTACTCACAAGTCCGGTTGGGGCTCCAGACTGTCCTCATACGTCGCATCCAAGTCAGAATCGTCGCTCTCCAAATCAGAGACATTGTCACTTTCTGTATTACTGTCACTTTTGTTTGACTCAAAATACCTGACATTTTTTGTTTTTCTTTCAGACTTTCTCACACCGTTTTCCATTTTTTTCTCTAAGAGGAAAAAAGTCACTTGGAATTCTCTTGCAAAGTTTGATTGGATGGGTGTCCTAAGAAACTATCTGCTTGTGAATTCTGGAGTAAACGGATTGACCGGCAAGTTCCTTTATGGGGGCGACAAGCGGACAAAATCATGAGTCTGCCCCATAGAGCGTACATAGAAAATATGCATATGTATAGGCTGTCCCTCGGTTTTGCATAAGACGCCCCCCCGTCCAACTTCAGTGCCCTCTACAGTGTCGGAGGTAAGTAGAGACTGGAAACGTATGTTCTAAACGCAGGTGTGAGGTATCGATTTAAAATAAATAAATAAATACGAATAGTGTAGTGGGTTACCTCACCACCTCTAATGAAGCGCCCTGTTAAATTAACTGGTAATGACTCATAATGAAACAAGTAAAGCACATTCTGCAGGGTTATCCCCTTAAATGGTATTCACCGTCACATTACACTATCCCAGACGGTCTACCCCTTCAACTTGAACCTCTTTCTCCACTTCAAGTGGACAGAATGGTTGGTCCACAATAATATTTGATAGCCTGAAAAGTGAGGCTACGCTCACCTTAAATTTAGCTTCCACTGCACAGGTGTACGTGAGATTTATTCTCTATACCAAAGCGCGAGGCGTGCACTGATCATTCATCGCATTATGACTAAAAGGCGAGGTTTCGTTTGCCAGAATAAAGGTAACCCAGTATATTTTTAGATGCGATATGGAATTCTTATAAATAAAGCAGCGCGTTTTAATGAGCAGATTTATTTATTTATTTATTTGCTATTCATATTTGAAAAATATATTGATCTCACAAAACATTTTGTCACTCCGTGCTGCCTGAGGTATCCTAAATAGGTGATAGAGTATTTGTCCTTAAGTGCCCCTAGAGGTCGACAAAGATACTGAAATTAATTTTAATGATTAGCTTCAAAGCCTTAAGCGCGACAGCGATATTTTTGTGGCTGGATGCTACAACTGTAACAAAATTAAATCCTGTAAAATAAGTGGTGTTAGTGTATTTAACATGCAGACTATTGGAATATACGAATTGATGACAACAAATTAAAATTTGCTATTATGAAATACACACCCTTTTCTCTGCAAAAATTGAGTTCTCAGGATCAGCACAACAAACTGCTTCTATTTTCTGTTTACCATTGAGCATTCTTTTATCACTTGGGATTTTGAACCAAGTTATCAGCTGTTGAGTTAGCTGAGTTATGAAATGCATGACTGTACAGCTGGATGAAGATTTTCAATGTGTGTTAAAAATCACAGTGACAAAAAAAAATGGAGATACAAAGTTAATGCACAACACTGATTACATGGTTGTGCCCTTCCAATGATTGCTGTGTACAAGCTCTTTCTTTTTTTAAAAAAACCAGGAATGGATTTTTCCTGGCACGTCACATGGCAAACACTAAACGACTGAATGTACAAATGCAGCAGTAGGGATTATGAAAGGAAATTACATCCCTTCTCTCTATTCATAAGAATCAGCACCAGTTCAAACTCTTGTGCTTTCAGTCTCGCTCACTTGGCTCCTGTCCCTGGCTCCCTCCCCTCTCCGAACACATTCTCTCAGATGATTGGCTGATGTAAACACAGCTGTGGAGGGGATACAGGAAGGGGAAGCTGACAGACTTGGTTTGTGTGTTCTTGGAGGTTAAACATTTTAAATCTTCCTTCGCCAAGTCACTCTGGGGGAAAAAAACCATCTGCTAAGTGACTGTGATGTTGTATAATGTAATGTAAATGAATGAAATGCTGAAGTGAAATTAAAATGAAAGCTAACTGTTTATTTTTTAAAGACTGCAAAAGTAAAAAGACATTTAGTAAATAATAAAAGATCCTAATTAAAATTACATTTAAAAAAAAATGTTTATTCCCATTTTCTCCAAATTGTGATATATTTGCATGCTAATTGCTACAACCCCATCTGTCATTTGAGGAGTAAGCAGACAAGCACACGCACACACACCTCTAAAAAATGTTATGCCAGCCACAGCCCCCCACCCCCACCCCAGTCGAAAAAAATTGTAATAAATGGCTTACAAAAAATACAAAATATCCTGCCCAGAATTAAACAAAAAAATTTGTTCCATCTGGGTCATTTTATGAGATAACTGGGGACAAATGATTACATCCAAGCATAAGAACGTAAAGGTAGCATGTTTATTTGATTGAGGGACTTTGGAAGAAAGAAGAGGGGAGGTGCCTCCTTTCAAGGGAGAGACAGACTGCCTTGCACCAAATGTCTTAGGTCTTTCAGGGGAACATCTTCAGTGTCCACACTAGAGAAAAAATTAATTTATTAAATTAGTACATGGTAATTACAATGTCTAATTCATATCTTTACACAATGAAACATAAACGTATCTATTGTAAATATTTGTAAATAATTTATTGTAAATAATACATGCTACTTGTGTTGGTGTAGTCGTACCAATGCACAGGATGCACCTCCATTTTGAATTTAAAATGACAGCATATGAAACCCCTGCCTTATGCTCTTGATTTTACATTAACCATGCTATTGTTGCTATTGTGCTATTGCTATTGTTGAAAGATAGCTTGAACTATATACATTTTTCTGCAGGCACTGTATGAGGAACTAGCGTGAAAACAATGTTTGAGAGTAACCATTTCAAAATGAATATTCAAGGCAACAGTCTGATAAGTTCAAAACAGCTTGTTTTTTTTTTTTTAAACACCTTTTAAAACTTTAAAAAATCTTCAGCAAAGCTGAATTTCTGTGGCAGCAGATTATGATTTCATTTTTTAGGTTACTTCTTTTTTTCTTGAATGCACAAGTGCCCCAGAGAAAAAGGATGCCAAATGTGGCAGAGGCAAAGGAGTTTTTGACTGACAGCACTGAAATCTGTGCCAGATCTCTTCAACGGTTTCAATAAAAGGCCCGTCGTTTCGAGTTGGAGCACCGCTCCCTTCTTCAAAAAGATGATCAATGACGGCAGAATAAAAACACAGGTAATGACACAATTGGCTGTATTGTACGCTCAAATAAACTCTGGATATACAAATCAAATTAAATACACCAGTTTCCACTGTTAGGTTGATAATTGCTACGTTTAAAAGACTGGAACCTGCGTGGCAGAGAGTGTAAGAAGAAGAATACGCTACTCACACGTCCAGCCGGTGATCCACTCATCTTCATATAATGACTCCATCAGAGAATCGTCGCTGTCTATATGAGAGGTCATTCTCTTGATCACTCTCGCTTTCGTCTGACTCAAAAGACATTTTTTCTTTTTTTTTGTTTCAGACAATTTTGTATCTTTTGTGTCTTTTGCACTTACTATTTCCATCCATTTTCTTTGGGAAAAAAAGAGGATTGTCCAAATAGAGCAATCTACTTCTCAGACCCTAAAGAATTAAGAGCTTGCACTACACATAACAACAAAGCACTGAGAGAGAGAGAGAGAGATAGAGAGAGAGAGAAAGAAAGAAAGAAAGAGAGAGAGAGAGACTGGATGTCTAAATTAAAGGTAGACTCCAGAGCAGAGTCCATTTCCAAGAGCAATTAAAGACCCTATCACAGACACTATAAAAACATTTATTTAAACATAAATTGGTTCAGGACACATTAAGGTAAAAAAAAAACAATAACAAATTAAGATAAATACAATGGTTTAATTAAGACAAAAGGCCACTTGCGCGATATTAATTGGACTTTTCCGGAATGCTTAAGCCTCACGCTCACCGGTCGTAAAATCTCCCACCCCAACACATCACAGCCGCAACCTAGCTAATCAGCAGACAGTCAAACACAAAGCAGAACCTGACAAACCTCCACAACATCACTTTTCACTTCTTAAAAGTATATGAGATGTGACTTCTGTCCTACAATACTCTGCATAAAATACCACTGCGGCATATCTCTCACAATACAAAGCAGTGAACCTGTCAGCTTGTAATGTGGACATATAGCACAGGCGATTCCTTATTCTAAATAAACCATTATGAAGCCACACTGTGTCAGTACTCTTCTTCCTCATAAATTTAGACAAAGACGTTGCTGTCGGAAATTGACGGTAAAATTACACCCCCGACAAGAGACTGATATCTCTAAACCCAGCGAAATCCCAGCAGTTCCAAACCACCAGCAGGTGAGTGGGCTGCCGGGAGCATTCTGACAATTCATTACGGTGAGTAACATTACAAGCCTGAATAAATAAAAAAATTCTAAACCAAAGGCACACTATTTGGCGAGGACGGAAAATCTCATCAGGGGCCAACACAGAGAATCCTATCTTAATTTTCCTCTTTAATGCTCCAGATGTGTCAGTGTCCCAGTGTGCCATTACAAATATTCTCACCCTCTTAATTCTGTATAATTCTTTGTGTAAAAATATATAAAAGTAAAAACGCTGCACAGTTACATATTAGTGCTCCTACCTTAAATAAGCCATGTGCATTGTTTCTTTGTCCAAGCCAGAAGTATGTATCTTTAGGAATATCCATGAGTGGCGTTTCTACCACTCTTTCATAAATTCTGAAAAACAGTAATAACATACAATCACATTCAGGCACTTGTAGCAAAGTATTCAGGCACGTGTAACTAATTCCTCCGGCCACTAGGGGCAGTGTGCAGTACCTGTTGCAGTCCACGTGCAGGAGGACGTGGGAGGCACTGACGGCGATGGAAACTTTGTGCCACTGGTTGTCCGCCAGCGTGTAGGGGAAGACCTCGCTGTGCGTCTGCTGGCTCCGGGTGTGGTAATGCAGCCGGATCTCATTTCGCTGTCCACTGCTCTCCAGCTCCAGAAACCTTTAAAAGAAAGAGAATGAGAGGGAGAAGAGACAGAGAGACAGAATGAGAGGGAGAGAGGGTGAGTGAGCAGTATTCTAGACGTATATCCAATATATAATATAATATGTAAAATACGTTTTTTAACCACCATCAGAAGTCATTTGTTTTCTCATGCCATTAGGAAACTGATAATGTTTTGGTTTGTGAGCCGTTATTGGCAAAAATATGAAATTTCCGTCAAGCCTTTCTATTTCTACTAAAATTAGTAATCAACAAAATAATATCCTCAACCAGACTGAATGTTAAGTTCTAAGCTGATACCGGTGTTCAACAATAATTGCCATAAAGTAGTATATTCTTCTCCCGAAATAAATGCACTGTAATAGCAGAGCATAATAAAACAAAGGGAAGAAACAAAGAGGTAGATCAATCAAGAGCCTCTCATACTATGTACTGGAAAATAAACAAGAACAGAGAAACAAAGTCAGTCTGGCTTTTTTAATTGTAGGCATTGTACTGAGACACTGAAGACACTCAATTACGGATTAAAGACTGTACACTTATCCATTAACTTGCATCTACTGATGTTTATTTACCAGGGGGTGCGGATTCTGGCAAAGCGATGCCATCTAAAGACAGCTCGCAAATCTCAATTACAACCCGCTAGGAATGGTGTAAACAGTGTGAGTCAGCTAACCAGCCGAAGAAAAGCAATTAACACCGCAGAAGGTCTGTACACTTAAGCGGCTCAACTGAACACACATCAATCAACTCGGTATTTAGTCCGCTGATGGGAATCAGGATGCCGGGGAACTGAAACGGTTTCACGCACGCGTCCGTTCTGTTTTTCTCATCATTTCAATCAAGACGATTACTCCCACCCCTTATCTTCTTTTAATACCTTTTTTTAAAATCAGCAAATAAAATGTTCGCCATGATTCACTGTCTCGTAAATGAGAAGAGAACATTCAGGCCCGCTGCTACGATCCGAACTTTATGAGATTCGTTTAAACATGAAAGAAAAACAAACGCGTCGTGAGACTTTTAGTCGGGGGCAATGTTGTCAAAAAAATCCACTGGAGTCTCACAAGTCTTGTTGATCAGCTCAGTCCATCACTCGGATGGTCCTCAGAAAGCCGCAGTCACACGCAAATCAGTCATGTTTCTGCCCAGATGGTTTGTGCCAGCTTATCATAATCACAATGCAGCGGCTAAGTAAGTGAGGGCTCGTAGCAAATGACAGGCTTAGCAATCAATTACAGAGTAGCCACTGAGAGGGAGTGACTGACAACTGTTCCAACCAGGGGGATTACCAGGATTTTCTTCCTGGAGTGGCCAGGGGTGGGTGGGGCGGTCACAGACTCTGTAAGGGGGGGAGGGGTGGTCTATTGCCAGCATATATATTAGCCAGTGATATTGTGTAATTTTAGATGGAAAAATAGGGGTAGCACCTGGGCCAGTCCATTGGACACGCCCCTGGTTGTGGCCTGGCATAATTCAGTTGTGCTGATAGCGGTGCCTAAATAATGTGCATGTGTGTTTGTCAACTAGCCTCCAAATGCCTTAAATATGGACTGATGCCCCATCATTATCCAAATGAAAACGTTTGGGCACATCAGTGTGAGATTCACTGGCATCGTATTTCGTTTAAATAACTGCATTTACATCTAAATCATGACAAAACTTAGATCCAACTCTAGTCCTCCTGTTTGAGTTTTTGCTATTCGGTCATCGACTTTGGCACCTTCCACAGAACTTGAGAGCATATTACTTTTTCTTAGAATTTCAACCGCGCTCCACAGAGTCAGCAGAATTTAATTACACCTAAATCTCCCCAGGAAGGTCTTGGCACCAAAAAATAAAGTAATGAAATTTGCATTAATCTATGTGAACCGTTTGAAGATCACTGGGCCTCCCATAAAGCCCCTGAAGAAACAATCACAGGATTCGGGGTGTGGCAAAGCATTATGGGAGGGAATAAATGTAACAAATGGCTTCTCATAGGAACACTAAACAATGGACTCAGATCTTCATTAGATGCATTAGCCTGCAGCAGCTCCTCTTTGTGCTTGCATAACCACTGATGAGTTGTGTTTTGTATCCCCTCCAGTTATACATCACAGTGGAAAGTGTGAAACGGTTTACGTCAGCGTTAGCGCTTGGCGGAAACCCTCCGCGTCTGTGAATCCGGAGCATTTGCTCTGGCTGCTGGGCAGAGCTCTTAAAACACTTCCATTAATTCATCACTGCAAATTGAAATTCTCGCCGTCATAAATGCGCCAGCAGTCCTCATGAGGATGATGTATGGCTCGTAGCCCCGGCAGGTCAGTGCATGCAAATGGCAGCAGCGGGCAGACTGCAGCAACACCGCAGAAAAACTGACCACTGCAAACCAGCAGACCCCACGGCTCTTGAAGACCAAGGTTGGGGACCTCAGTAAACCCTGTGCCTCTCCAGGAGCAGGATTGGGGGCTCCAGCAGACCCCGCGGCTCTTCAGGACCAGGGCTGGGGTCACCAGTAGACCTCGTGGCTCTCTACAACCTTGGTGGGGAACCCCAGTAGACCCTGCGGCTCTCCAGGACAAGAGTTGGGAACCCCTAGCCTAGGATGGGGCTCCCCCAGTGCAGTGTCCCTCCTAAAGAAGGAGAATCAAACCCTGACCCTGCCCTGTGCCAATTGTCTGGTAGGGCACCACATAAATGGCCGCAGCACCCCTCAGGAATATATACTGAGCGCTAAAACCAGACCAGAACAATCCTACCATCAGTTTTCCAGAAGCAGAGTGAGTAAACGCACTACTACGCGAGCAGTGAGGAAAGATGTCAGCCGCAACCTCCTTCGCTCTCTGGCCTGTGGAGCGGATGAACGGTAAGGCCTCATATTGAGTCTACTCCTTTGTGCTCCACACTTGAAGCGCACTACACACACAAACTGAATAGTTATCATTTATGTAGGTATTTCTGTAGGGATCACTGAAAAGCACAAACTCCTTTCTGTGCTGTACAGGTAAAGAGTTTTCCACTCTAAGCTCCAGTTTGATGGACAGCTGATTGTGATGGATGGTTATCTGAGTATAGCGGTGGTGCTACGTACCTCTGCTTGGCGCTGTGGATGGAGAAGATGACCCCCGAATTCAGGCTCTCTTGCTTCAGGGTCACCAGGATGGTGAATTCACTCCTGTTCCGTAGCTTCTTTAGAATCCGCTCGGTCGCATCGACGGGGGCCTTGATATTCCTCTCCGAGTCTGTGGGGGAGGGAAGGAGTGAGAAAGAGAGAGAGAGTGTTCGGTTGAACAATAATTCAGAATTTGTGTTTATTTCTGTATGTGCGCTTGGGCAATTTTTGCAAGTGACTTATATTTGCAAGTGAGAGAGAGGATGAGAGAGAGAGAGAGAGAGAGAGAGAGAGCCACTTATATTCCTCTGTGTCATCTGGAAAGAAAAAATCTGTGCATCACAACTGGACATTCAGATGGAAGGGATAAGGTATACGCACGCGTTAATGTGGGAGAAACCAACAATATCGAATGGCGGAAGTACTTCTTGTATGTACACATTGAATGCCACTATTGTTCCTGCGTTATGCATGCATCTCCCCAACCGCACTGTCATCTGAACACAATGAGGTCAATTAGTCACACGCAGCAAAATTAGCTTGGATTGCTTCAGTCAGCAGATGTGTATGCGTAGATTGGTAGTATACACGCGGGATGGGGCTCTGCTCGGATAGCTATGCCATAAATCCAGATGCCCAGCTCTGGTGCGCCGAGATAGGACTCAGCGATGACCATGAGAGAGGGGAGGGGCTAGCTGGCATATAGCTGTGGAGTGGAGTGTTCCAGAATGGTGGCTGACACCGCTAAATTACCCAGGAAGTGTCAGGCCGCTTTGTCTCCACATACAAAAGACGGTGTCCTGAGCAGGACAAATAAACAGCTTTACGTTTCCGGAAAAAAAGTTACATTTCATGAGATTCTTTTGCATTCTATCTGTAGTAACCTTCCTTAGTACCGACAAGCGCTCCACCCATTTCTACTCGCACAATCTTTTGTGTTTTCTGGCGAGGGCTGTGATTTGGAAAACAGGATGAGAGTGAAACTAGAGCAAGAGGATTCAGATCTCAGTGCTGTGCTTTGTTCTCTCGAAGCCCTCTCCCCCCTCCCTCCATTCAATTAAGACATCTGCGGCACTTTAATGGAACAATCAATAAATGATGAAGTTTCTCAGAAGCCGTCACATCAAAGTATTCATTTTTTTTTAGCCGTGGTGCGCAGTCAACGATGCAGTGACACAGTTCTGCGTTCAGGCGGCAGCTTTAAAAAAAAAAAAAACCCTGTTACCACAGTATAAACATGTTAGTTGCAGCCGGTGGCAATGGTCAACTAGCACAGCAGGAACTACCAAGTCGTTTCCACTGCAAACACAGATCAGCTAAAGAAGGCCAGTATAGAATTCAGCAGGGGCGCGCATGTGTGGTTGAAGAGAAGGGCCGTGCAGGTCTGTCTGAGGATATCTCTATCGCACGCTTGCAGTAAAACATATGCACCGTCTGCCTCTGGCTCCACCAATCCAACACAGACCTTGACGGCCGACAGCAAACATCCTCAGACCTGTCAATATATTTATGCTGTCCTGATATAGATTTATAAAAATATTATATGTGGCTGCTAGGTGTGCATTCCACTCAGTTATCTGTACACAAGGCACATCCCCATACATTCACCACGGGAGAATTTCACACAGACCTGTCCTCAATGACCACAGGCTCTCATTTCATACAAACTTCGAGATACACACACAGAGGCTAGGTGCAATTTTACGCAGTCACACAAAACAAGCCTGTGATAGCATTCAACAAAACCAATTTTAATGCTCTACAGAATCATGAGACACCCCCTCTCAGCCTCGTGGGGAAACCCTAGTCTGGCTTCACCTTTTAAGCTAAAAGGTTATTTTACCTTTTCCGCTACTTTATTTGCTATCTTTAAGTGGAGAGGCAAGAAATAATATTTGAGTGTAGGTAACTAGTTCAATCAGACTTGACAGAGATAAAAACTAATTGGTCAAAAAACTTGCACAAACTTGCTTACACAATCTCTCTCTCTCTCTCTTTCTCTCTCTATCTATCTACCTCTGTTCTTGCAAGTATTTTTTGTATGCGTTTAAAATTTCTGTCCTCGCTCTCAAATTTCTCTAAAAAGTGAGCTTTCTCTTCACATTCAAAGCACTGGTTCATCGCGTCCAAGCCCGTCTGCTCTCTGTCTGTACTGCTGCATGTAGCGCTCGTATCTTTAGCTCTACAAGCTACTCCTCAGACTCTGGGACTGACTTTGATCACTTTACACACCACACATTAATACAGCGACACTGAGCACTAAAAACGAATACGCATTAAATGCTGGGTTTTGCTGATCCAACCAGGACTGTGTGCACATATTAGCAATATTATTTAAAAAGCAGCAACAAGCTGCACTACTATTGACAGATGTTGCATATTGTTTGTTCATATGAGGTCACCTGCTACATAAATGAATGTATTTAAGGAGTGGGAGTAATGTGGTAATTATGCTCGTTTCTACACTGTGATTAACTGCTTGAAGCTTTGCGGTCACCCCCACACATTAACAGCTGGCTGCACAGCTTCTGAGCATCTGTGGAGTTGCAGAGCCACAGAAATGTGAAATGACCTGTGGCCCCCTGCTCCAGGATGCTGGGTGATCCCTGTGGCCCCCTGCTTGGGGACTCTGGGTCCCCCTTGTGGCCCCCCTGCTCTGGGATTCTGGGTGACCCCTGAGTCTCCTTGGCTTCTGAGACTGGGTGACCGTCTGTGATCCCAGAGAGCCCCACTGATCCCCTCACCTGAGGAGACGCTTTCATCTCCTCTATACCCCACAGACAGGCCACATGCAGGCCTGCTCAACCAGCTAATCACCATCTGGAGGGCAAGCGGCCAATCACAAGGAGAAAGCCCCCAGGAAAACTCCTATGAAGAGCATGCATTATTTACACACAATTTCAATCTGAACAGAACTCAGGGTTTACACATACAGCCAATCTGAACAGTACTCAGGGTTTACATACAGTGCCAGTTGGCATTGGCAAGAAATCCAATAAATGTGTTGTGGCATACCCTACCTTAGCCTTAGCTCTGCTGTAGACAAATTCATAACTCAAGAAATGCCATGGGTCAACAGTCTGTGTTGGAAATAACCTTCTTTAAAAAATAGTAATAATAATAATAATTCTCCCTAATTTGGAATGTTCAGTCATGTTCAAGCTGCTCAAGACCGTGGGGCCCATCCACACACTGGAACAGCACCTTAACAGATACCAGACCATGGGGCCCATCCACACACTGGAGCAGTGCCTTGGCAGATACCAGACCATGGGGCCCATCCACACACTGGAACAGCACCTTAACAGATACCAGACCATGGGGCCCATCCACACACTGGAACAGCACCTTAACAGATACCAGACCATGGGGCCCATCCACAAACTGGAACAGCGCCTTAACAGATACCAGACCATGGGGCCCATCCACACAATGGAACAGTGCATTAACAGATACCAAACTGTGCGGCCCATCCACACAATGGAACAGCACCTTAACAGATACCAGACTGTGGGGCCCATCCACACACTGGAACAGCGCCTTAACAGGATGAGCAAGAAGCCAACCGCACGTTCTTAACAGACATGTTCTACACCAACTCTCATGTACACAACTCAGGTATCCTAATTACTGCTGCATATCACTGTGTCTTGATACGCCATAATGTGGATAACGCATTCACATGCAAACACACGTCCAGACCATTCTTGGAATATGAAGAAGAACAGAAGATTTTAAGAAGTGCTTTTAAAATGCAGCACAATGGAGCAGAGATCTGACAGACCAAGGGCCCCATTATCATTTGTGGGAAATTGAGAGATGGACAGCAGACTGTCTGTTTAATCTTATCCTGGGGACATATAGTTTTAATGGTCTCATAGCGGCTAACACGGATTAGCGCTGAGCTCATACTGCTTAATGTTGCCTCCTTTCATCTGTGTGAGGCCTAATCTTCAGCCAAAGGAAAGTCGTGTAAGTTTTTTTTTTAAAACCCAGAAATGGTTTGTAGTTAATAATCGGGGTCAGAAAAAGAGAATACCTGTGTATACCGTGCTACCTGGTCATCAGCAAAAAAGAAGATTATACCGGCAGGTGCAATATTTATAATGTAGTTTGCAGATATGGTACTGATCCCCACAACAGGCCAAACATCAGAATGGCTAAGATGCATGATCTAAGAAACTTTGACCATGGTATGATTGTTGGTGCCGCACGTCCTGGTTGCAGCATCTCAGAAACAGCTGCCCTCGTGGGATGTTCACACACTACGGTCTCTAGAGTTTACAGAGAATGGGGTGATAAATAAAAAACATCAAGTGAGTGGAGGTCCAATGGCCAGAAAGGGCTTGTTAATGAGACAGGTCAGAGGACAATGGACAAACTTATTCAAGCTAACAGAAAGGCCACAAATTCTAAAAAAACAGATGTTTACAACAGTGGTGTGCAGAAGGGCATCTCTGAATGCTGAACACGTGGGATAGGCTACAGCAGCAGAAGACCATGCTGGGGTTCCACTCCTGCCAGCTAAGAACAGGAAGATGAGGCTGAAGTGGGCACGTAATCTCCCAAACTGGATGACTGAAGATCAGAAAAACGTCACCTGGTCTGACAAATCTTGATCATTGCTGTGGCATGCAGATGGTAGAGTCAGAATTTGGCATAAATAGCTTGAATCCTTTGATCCATCCTGCCTTGTGTCAGCGGTGCAGGCTGGTGGTGGTGGTGTAATGGTGTAAGGAAAGTTTCCTTGACACACATAACATAGCATTGTTTCAGACCATGTGCATCCCTTTATCATCACATTCTACCCTTTTTCAAATTGACAGTTCCAGCAGAATAACGCGATGTGTCACAAAGCGCACGTCATCGCAAGCTGGTACCGTGAACTTGACACTGACTTCCAGTTCTACTCCGATGGCCTGCGCAGTCCCCAGATCTCAATCCAATAGGGTGCCTTTGGGACATGGGTGGAACAGATGGCTTGCAGCATGAATGTGTGGCCGAAAAATCTGCAGGAACAGCGTGATGCTCTCAAGTCAGCGTGAACCAAAATCCCTAAGGAATGTTTCCAAGCGCCTTGTTGAATCCATTCCATGACAAATTCAGGCTGTTCTGGAGGCGAAAGGGGGTCCTACCCAGTATTAGATTGGTGTATGTAATAAAGTGGCCTGTAAGTGTACACACACACACACAATTTCCTTTTTCAATATCCCCTCCCATTTTTATTATATATTAACGTACAATAATAAAAATATCACATATATTTTATGTGCATTGCTATGTACTATGTACTTTCATGGTTTTGATTGCTTTTTCATGGCGGAGAAGCAAAAGCTATTTCCCTAAAATGGGAAAAAGAAAGATGCATTGATTCACCTATTGATTTGTGAATGAAATAAGTGAGTCGTCCTCGTTTGGACGCGGGAAACCAGCAGCCGGGCCGGTTGTGATTTCTCTGGCGATTCTAACGAGAGCGCGGGGAATTCGTCGGAGGTGTCCCGGGGAGGACTAAACGAGCGGGATCGGCTCCAGCGCAGTCAGGCTGAGCTGCGGCAGCCTCCTCTTCTCGTTAAAGGGCCTTTTTTTTTACGCTCGGTATATACAGCGCTCCGGCGTCTCTACGGTTACGGGCCCTCGTTGGCTACCACGGCACGTCGACGCCAATAAAAAAAGAAAAAAGAAAAAAAAGGAAAATCAAAACGCAATACCTGCACCAGCATCAGCGCTGATGAAAGCTAAAGGTCACCTTTAGTCACCTGTCGGAATACAGATGCTCGTCGCAAACACTGCTTTCGCTCCGGTTCAGTCTCGGCTGGGTTCATTCTTGTGCCAGCACTGGGAAAGGCAATGAACTGGCACGGCTACTGTGTGCAAACCACGCAGACGATTAGGAAACCAACTCCGAGAAAGAACATTTCTAACTCCGGAACCGCATCTGCGCTTAATGAGGTGGAAATGGTACCGGTGCTTGAACTGTACTCAAAACAGAAAAACAACAATATTGGTGCGAAAGCCAAAAATGATATCTGAAACTAATTATTTCACAGCCGTGCTGCAATAAAAAAAAATAATAACTCTGGCTTGATAATGCAGTCACAACAATGTGACAACAATTGAAAAGTAAATACCCACTTATTTTAAGCATCATTGAGAAATGCACAGCGCAGAATTAGTCCAGTACTCTCAGAGGCCATAACATTAGAATTGTTTTTTTTTCCTGTTTCAGTCAAAGCAGATTATCATTTTAAACAGATGTGCCTCCAGCATATTAATATTGCATTTTGGTTAGAGAGCTGGGCGACGGGTTCGATTACCAGTAGGTACACTGCCACTGTTCCCTTGAGCAAGTCGCATAAAACTGCAACTGCTTGGGTAAACATAGCCAGCTGCGTGAATGGATTGTATGTAACAATGTCGTCTGAAGAGATCGCCCTAAATATGAGGGTCGGCTAAATGCTGAAACATAGATGGAATAAGAGCCCCCTTTGCTGTTAGATAGTAAGAAAGGAAGTGTCTGGTTCAGGACTGACATACGAGAGGTCAGAGTGCTCAGATGTGTCAGTAATTGGCACGTTGCAAAACATTACATTCTAACCCTCACCTGTTTTAACAGTAATAGTATGAAGCATTTCAAGCAAGAAATATCACCTTTTATTAACTACCATATTGTTGTTCGTTAATCGTTTTCCAATCAGCTGAAGATACCGTACATCAAGGCTGTCCAACGCTGGTCCCGAAGAGCTTCATGGTCTGCTGGTTTTTATTCAAACCCTATAATTACCATCCACTCAAAACCCCAGAAACCAGGTGAATTAAGGTAACTGTAATCAGCAGCTATACAGTAAATGACCATGTGCTGAGAAAAAGCACAAACCAACAGACCCTGAAGCTCTCCAGGGCCAGAGTTGAGAAGTCCTGCTGTACTTTAATTAAATGGTTGTTCAAAATGAACTTATACTTTTTGCTGTAAACATAAAAACAAAAAAAAAAATATTGCAAGAAATGCACATTTCAGTTGAATTTGCATTGTATGTTGTTATGGTTACCAGGCAATGCAGAAGAAATATCACCCTCCTGCTTCCCGTTTATTCAGCTTTTAATTTGAAAAGTGACATCCGTGCTGTAGCTACAGAGGCCATGTGCACTCAGGTGATTCCCGCCCCTCCCCCCAGTGAAGAGCCAATCTGCTGGATAAATTACATGTTTTACCAAGGGCACCTCCTATGCTGCAGAGGTTAGCATGACCTCAACTCTCTAAGAGGCTACGCCATGGAGGCTAACAGAGAGTAAGTAAGTAGGTACAGCATTCGAGCTTTCAATGAAAAGCAAAGCGATGACTTAGAGGGTTCCGGAAACATTCTGATACCTTCGATATCAATGACACAGTGATGTCATCATTAGGTGATTCATTACACGGCGCTGAAGGTCAGCGCTATATTTCCAAAGTGTCATGGCTCAGGTTTTTGTATGATACCTGTTGGCTTCCTTTCTTATCAAAGAGTCCGAACACAGAGGTGGTCCTAACATGGAGGTGTGAGTAACTGTGCCCTATCCCTTATGGGTGACCCTGCAAGGCATCACCTGCAGACAGATGAGCTCTAATCAGACTCAGGGAACATGTGACTTGCATCGCCTCATTAAAACTCAAGGACATCCACACAAGAACAATACCCCGAGAGCATCTTTACTAATGAGCATGAGTTCTTCATAAAAAAGAGATTCCTGTGAAATAGCTTTTAAAAAAAACCATGAGGACGTGCATAATCCTGACGACTTCTAATAACTCTCCCTCCAGGAAAGAACAGCAGACCCTGCTGTGAATTGACTTTTCTTCTTAAAAAAAAAAAAAAAGAAAGCTGTGGCTGATCCACCTGCCCCAATTAGCTGAGACTGATGTATCCAGGAGCGATGCGGCCTTATCGCAACGGTCCCCGTGGCCTCTTCTTTAATACCGCTCTGTGTGGTCCTAGCGGGCCGCTGTCGATGGATTCTTTCCGCCAGACACGGGGAGCTCTCTGTCCCGTGGGAACGCGCTACAGAGAATCACTCGGCATTCAATTTATCAACTCCGGGACCGGCCGAGCTGCCCCCGTATTAACCACCGCGCACCCATCTCGCACGTCAAACCCCCCGAAGCTGCTCGCTGGCGTTACTATTGACAGAGAGCCAGCGGCGGCCGCCAGCCGGGAGCAGAAGACACAGGGGCGAAATATGGGCTACCACCGGCGAGGCTCTCCCCCGAATGAGCAATGTCACGCGGCGCAGCCGTAAATCCCGTTGCAGAATTTCCCTGATAATTGAATGCGCTTACGTTCCGCTGAAAGGTAATCCGCTTCGAAGCGACAGCGGGACCGACAAGAGGGAAGAAAAAAGAGCGCCATACCCAGTCCTAGAGATGATGCGCGAGCTGAGGTAACCAAGGCAAATATTATACCGCCCTCCTTTCAATATATTCAGCGATTCTTCGGCCCAGAGAAGAACACTTAAGTTTGGATGTCCGCTCTTCCAAGTGCGAAGACAAAAGGCAACCCTGTGTGTACTCTAACATGGATTATTTCATGTTAAGAGTCATCTTCAAATACGGGTAATGTGTCCCACTTTTCAGGTGACCCTTAGGTCTCCAGAAATTTAAAAAACTTAAAAACAAGATGTAAGAACACGCTGTTGGATAACTAAAGCCATAAAAAAACAACCAATACATTTCACTGAGCAAGCCTTCTTATCCAGGGCGGCTCACACAGATTGCATTTCTTGTTCACATGTAATCCTTTTATACACAGCTGGATATTTCACTGCAGCAATTCAGGTTCGATACCTTGCTCAAGGGTATAATGACCATGCCACTCCTGGGAATCGAACCCACAACTGCGTTACTAGCCAAGATACCAAACTATTATACAGCGAGATAATCTACCACCTACACTCAATATTCCATGCTACATTATTGAAAAATCTAATTGCAAAAGCACTAGCTAAGTTGTTCACTAATGCTGCCATCTTCAAAAGGAACAGGAGACTGAGCTTGCACTCTGAGGACCTCAGCTTAACTGTTCTCACATCTCTCCTATCAGTAAACAGGGCATCGTGTATAAGTGACCCTGACGGAAGATCCTATAGTACTACAGGCCCAGCAACACCACTGCCAGCAGTAGAACCAGCACCCCAATCCCCCCCTCCTCAATCCCCCCCCCCCCCCCCCCAACCAACACACAGCTCTTTAGCAGCCATCCGCAAGGAAGAAGCTACTGAACCCGCCTGAATTAATGGTGTTTTCATTGGGCGTCACTCTATGTCTGTTGAGCAATTAATTGTAGGTGTGGGTTTACATCATCCGGTTCCAGTCAGTTAGGCACTGCTACAGAACCATTGTTTCAGCAAATAAATAAATAAACAAATAAATAAATAAATAAAGACTTAGTTTTAGGGCAAAAATGGTCCATTTTTTGAGAAGCTGCACTTATATAATAATATAATTTTTCTCAGTAACTATTTGATTGTTTAATTGATACCTCGTTTAAGTCCCATACCGTATATTTGTTTTAACAATGTGTTTTACAGAGTTCATGCCAAGCAATTTAGCACCAATTTTAGATTGCGTATTCAAAGAAAAGTAAATGGCTATTGACGGCGGTTTAAACGAGCATATATGCACATTTGTGAAATGCAACTTCGACCAGTCTTACCTTGAAACAAAAAAGCTCTACTCTCGTTGTGGAATCCGTGGACTTGAGAAACTCCAGAAAACGACTCGCCAAGCTTAATTTCATCGAAAACGTTGATGCGCAAAGTGGGGTCGACCCCAAAACCTACAACTTCAGAGTACAAACACACATACATCCGGAAAAAATATTATCTTCAAAAATTGTGATTGACGGCAGACTAGTTAGCTGTCTTAAAAAAATATAAACAGTTTTTCGATCAAAGACAGAAATCTATCTTCTAATACAACCACAAAACCATTAAAACAACACACATTTACGCACGTAATGTACAGTTCTATGGATTCTATTAGTTTTTAAAAATCACATTAGTGACACAGTAATGCCATTGAAAAAAATGGCCATTACATCATTATAACGTGGAGAAATTACGAGGAGAATTAGTTGGATAGGAAATCATGATGCAGGTTGATTATAACCGCACGGACAGTCACATAAAGATTCCCGTGGTCCTACCTGAAAAGATGCAAAATATGCCGAGCAAAAAACAAAATCTTAATAATCCCATCATGAATGCAAAAGCAAATTAGTCCATGTTTTTCCGTGCACTTTCAAAATATAGACGATACAGTGAAACGAATCACATAAGCGAGACAGTCACACCAGCGAAGTATTAAGCATCCCCAAATATTTGACAGACCATCATTTCAGCTTTAAACGCCAAATCGAGCGGAAAGGGGCAAAGACAATATATTCCATTCGATCTCGCTCAGTAGAAGACAGAAGGCATCCGTTCCATCCCCATTAAAGCAAGGTGCACTGGTTTAGAGCGTTCCTGTGCGCAGGCTGTACTGCGCGCGACGAGTGAGCACGATTCCCAGGGTTGAGGAAAGCGAGGCGCGGCGAGCCGCATAAAATCCGGCCCCCTTGTGGACTTAACTGGCGAATCATCTCTAACGTTGTGAGTGGTATCACCGTCTACTTCACGAAGGAGAGGAAGAAACAAATACTAAAGCGGCAGCTGTCAAGGTAGGCTTATTACCTAAATTATAAAATATGAAATGTTATGCACGAGCAAATTGAATCGACGTCAACATTAATACATATACATTTTGTGTCTTGCCCTTTGTCTAAACCCTCTTGGACATACTTCTCTGGTCCAGCATCCCAGCCAAACGCTTGTGATGTTCATCGAAGGAAAAAAGAAAAAAAAAAAACGAGACCACCACCTTCGCCTAGTCAATTAAGGTTGTGCTGACTGCTTTGATTTCTCCCTCCGCTATGCAAATTTAGATCTTGACTCTCTTAGCAATAAAAGCCCTCACACGACACCAACCTATGAAGCCTGCGTATATAACATTAAGGCAATATTATATGCTCATAGAAGTTTCATTAAACTTCAGCTCCCAGTCATATATTGCAAGTGGAGAGAGAGACTTCACTGCCGAATGAAGCGCTCCAAGGAGGCTGCGTGATAAATTGCGATGGTCTATGATAATATTCGCCTACATATGAAGGGAAAATACTCAGGACATTGTTTTGAAACAAACGTTGACATGTTCTCAGAATTCACCACGTCGTTTTGCCTAGATGCGTAGCCTATTTCTTTGCGAGAGTTTTAAAAAATCACATTCAATTACATGGCATGCCAGTACAAGCCAAGGTCAGTACATGATTGACTGACTCACAGTGAATGAACCACGCGTTTTCTACAACTACCTTGACCAATATAAATGGATAAATCAATGTATTGAAAGGGGGATAAATCTGTTTTTACCCTAGAGATAGTTTTCTCTATTTCACATCCATCTGGCGGCTTTAAAATACTGAACGGAGCGGGGATAATATTCATAGACTCCACAAGAACATCTACAACCACTGGCAAGCCAAATGATGATGTCAGTATGAATGTGTCTGTCTTTAAAACCCCGAATTGCATCGGCAAGCACACTAACGCATAACTGGGGCTCAGCTATAACTATAAACAGCAGGCCTCTCTGCCCTCCGTATACCAAAGGCCGCTTCCCCCGGTTAAAACGTTCTGTTGCCCCCTTCACTTTAACCGGCAGATCAGCTGAACGATTGACCTTTTTACGCATTAAAATCTACGTTATTTACTTATTTACCTAACACGCGGTCACCCTGTTTTATTAAACAGGTTTCCGAGTTTTGCGTACTCCAGCTCTCCTTATTTGGGGTTAGTCCAGCTTAGTCCAGGTAGAGACCCTTCTTGACGCACCTTGGACCATTCTGGCTGTTAAACATATTTTTTTCTTTTATCCAAGTAGGTGTTCTTTTTTATTTATCTAATTATTTATTCGTATTTTTACATATTTGTTTAATTACTTGTTTATTTACAGTATGTACTTATGCAATTAGAAATATGAACAAAATAAATAAATAAGATGTATTTGGATACGAAAAGAAACTGAGCTGCCAGGTAAAGGGTTAATGGAATGAAAAAGATCTGTCTGTGTCAGTGGGCTGTGGATGGGTTACCTGCTGATGAATATTCGCACGGAAAGCTGCAAGTCATCGGCATTCTGCTAGGCTTTCCACCAATCAGCTCGCTCAGATTGTTGTACATTTCCTCCTGTAGCTCAGAGGAAGAGAAACGAGAGGCTTCAGTGACCTTCACTGACCTTTCTCTTTCTTTTTTCATCCTCCTACCATTCCCTCTCTCCCTCATCGCACACAAATGCTAATGAACCTTACAGTAGAAAGTGTGTTTGAGGGAACGGTTGGAGAGCAGGATGAAAAAGATCAGCGGATTCACAATATTAAGTTCACTGATGACACCCCCATCAGTCTGGTGTGCATTTATAATATTTTCAGTGAGGTCCATAATGTTTTGGACAAAGACATTTTATTATTATTTTTTTTTTTTTTTTTTTGGCTCTGTACTCCACTCCATTACTTGATTAGTAATCAAACGATTCACAATTCACAATTCAATTTGATTGCCTTGGGAGTCTTATTGGCATTTGTCAACATGAGGACCTGAGTTGTTCCAATGAAAGTCGAGGAGGCCATTATGAGGCTGAGAAATAAGAAAAAAAACAGTCAGAGGCATTAGACAAACCTTACTAAATTTAACAGTTTTGAACATCATTAAGAATAAATAGAGCACTGACGGTAAGCTCAGTAGTCACAAAGCACCTAGTAGGCCAAGGAAGACCTCTGCAATTGATGACTGAAAAATTATATATAATATAATTTTTAAAAAACACCCACAAACATCTGTCCAACAGATCAGAAACACTCCTAAGGAGGCAAGCGTAGATGTGTCAGTGACTACTGTCTGCTGATGACTTCACAAACAGAACTACAGAAGCTACACTGCAAGATGCAAACCACTAGTTAGCCACAAAACAGGATGGCCAGGTTACAGTTTGCTAAGAAGCACTTAAAAGAGTCATCAGAGTGATGGCAAGTGCAAGGTGTGGAGGCCAAAAGGAACTGCCCAAGATCCAAAACACCCCCCCCCCCCCCACCCCTTATCTGTGAAACATGGTGGTAGGGGTGTTATGGTTTGGGCATACATGGCTGCCACAGCTAGTGGTTCACTCGTCTTCATTGATGATATAACTGTTGATAGCAGGAGCAGAATGAAATCTGAAGCCTACAGAAGCATCTTAGCAGCTCAAATTCAAGAAAATGCCTCCAAATTTATTTCATTATGCTTCATCTTACAGCAAGACAATGAACCCAAGCCTACTCCTAAAGCAACCAAGACGTTTACAAAGCCAAGAACTTGAAAATCCTTGAGTGGCCAAGTCTTCCACCTGATGTGAATCCAACTGAATTATGTGTTTCATATGCTGAAGAGAAAACTTAATGCAACCAACCCCTGAAACAAGCAGGAGCTGAAGATGGCTGCAGTACAGGCCTGGCAGAGCATCGCCAGAAAAGATATTCAGTACCTGGTGATGCTTCTGGGACACAGACTTCAAACAGTCATTGCATGCAAAGGATATGTGACACAGTTCTAAACATGACTGCTTTCATTTACGTAACATTAATATGTCCCAAACATTATGGTGCCCTGAAATGGGGGGAGGGGTGCTGTGTATAAAGCATGCTGTAATTTTTACATGGTGAAACCAAAGTGTATAAAAATACCCTTAAATAAAAGCTGAGAATGTGCACACCATATGAATTGTTTGATTACAAATCTGAAATTGTGGAGTAGAGAGTCAAATCAAGAAAAAATGTCTGTCGCGAACATTGTGTAGCACACTCTATCTGAATTTATCTGCTATTTTTTGTGCGTGTGAATATGCTGTATGTGAACAGCAAGCTGTTCTCTGGCCTGGAAAGTACTTACATCAATTATTTAAAAAATACTTTATAGCTGCCATTTGTGTCTTATTCTGGACTTATTGCCATTTGAAAAGAATGGTTGCCTCATTAAACCTGCGAATGCTAGCAGAAGTGGTGATTCTGCAGCCAACTCTGAGGCTGTGAAAAAATAACAACACATATCTGCTCAATGGGGGTGTCAACAAAAGCAGCCATTTTATTTTATTGACTGTGACCAAATTTTACACAAGAACGGCCATTATACGTGGCGATAGCACCTTAAAGAGACTTCATTGCATGTAATCTGTTTCAAACCATTTAGGCCATTAACTTTTTATTAAAATATGGGTATATCAATTTATTGGATTGGTTGATTTTTAATTTCAGCTCTACGGGAGGGGAAAAAAAACAAAAAAACACAGAGCTATGGTGCCCAGCCCATGTGGGCTTATAAAATGCTATCATACAGGAACAATAGCTTCGTACCAAAAAGTAAAAATATTACATTATTACAGTATTATTTGCAGTAATGTAAAGAGAAATGTGGTTGGCCTACAGGGTTAGAACAGCTTGTTACCATAGATACGGGTGGTTGGCACACCTGCAGTTTGTCAGCACAGTTCGCCTTTGCTTGCTGCTCACAGGTGTTCATGTGGGGTTCAGGTTACCTGCGGGGCGGAAAGAGGATTCTGGGAGTTTGAGTACATTAGTAAGGCAGATAATCATAATTGCACAGGAAGCACAATCAATTATTTTTAAAATTATTTTTCAATTATATTTATACTGACACATTTTAATGAGATGCATTATAAAGGTTGGCACCTGATCTCTGTTTAATAAGAGAGTTGTTTCTCAAGTTTATATTCCTTGCAATGACTCAGTAAATTGGAAGTAGAAGCCTTTCTGAAGCGATCCTCACTAATAACCACATTAATTTATCAAGACAGCAGGAAAGTGAGTAAATGGCCAAAGAATTTCAAGCTGAGGCGTACTGAGAAATATGCGGTCCACAAAATATCGGAATTATTTTCTGATATAAAAGGAAAGTTGATGGAAGGCATGTTGTGCAATCATCCAAAGTGTTTTCCTGAGAAAAGAGTCATCTCTCAATCCAAACACAGGCCAAGCCATTGACTGCCCAGCCTCATTACTGCAGCACCCATCCCAACAGCTCACTGTTGTTTTAGAAATTGATTCATTTTTTTTTTTTAAAAGAGATCCTTTCAAGCATACAATGCATTCAATCTTTGGGATTTGACTAAAAAAACTGAAATGTTATTGTCAAGAAGACTGATTAAAATAAGTGACTGCAGAAGTCACAGTTTACATTCTCAACTGTGATAACAGAAGGTAAGCTACTAGAAGTGACTCATAACACCTGTGTAATATTTTAAATGAGTTCTCAACATATGCAGCCATTCTTATTGGTCAAAATCAGCATAGCATTATTCACACATGGCCATCGTACACAAGAACAAATATAAATGGAACTGAAACAAAAACTACTGTAAGAGCCATAAGTTCAAGCTAAATTTGACAATTATAAACCACTGCTAACGTTAAAATACAGCACGATGTATTGCGGCTCTACTATAATTGTACTAATTTTGAGAGTGAACGTAAAACACACTCTCAACACACTTTTACCAACTTTTATGAACCAGCAGGTTTTGAATCCATGTCATTCTATAACTTAATTTTCAGTTGTGTGTTTTAGGCGCCATCCAGTGTTCGTTTTGCACATCGCCTTAAAATGTAGGCACCTGCCATGACTGTACAATAAAATTATAAGCGAAAAATCACTCTCTTTAGACCTAACTAGATACATTTGAATTTTAATTTGGTCGTGAAAACTATGGAAATGGCCCAGATATCCGAACAGAAAGGAGGCTATAGAGTTCTGGGCCAGCACAAGTTCAGAACATCTATTCGTATCTGACCCAGCATCGCGGGGCTCTGGACCATCAGTCTGCAGGGGGCTGAAATGTGAGCTGTAGGTCTCCTTCCTGCAGTCAGCACAGAATTGAATCTATGGTTATTACCAGCATCGCGTTAAGGTGAAAATCCACAGTCACGTATCTGGACTGTCTTCCTTATTAGTCATCATCTGCAGTGGTGTGCCTACGGGCTCTTTGATTCGGTGGTTTTCCTTTGGTCTTTGCCTGGTGGTTACTGGATCCTGCCCATGAGATCATTTCTTCTGTCAGAATAGAGAAGAGAGAGAGAGAAATTAATCCACTTTATTCATTTGTATGCAGATTATTTCAATTCATGGTTGAAGAGGATTCTTGACGTTTTCCTTTGTTTCAACCTTTCCACCAGGTTTCGCTCTAGTCTCCCTTGTGATAAGGCCTCAGGCATAAACCCCTAGACCACAGAACTGCACTACAACTGGAACAGCTACCCAAATCTATGAAATAAGGATCTAGCTGTTCAAATTGCAATGCAGTTCTGTGGTCTAGGGGTTTACACCTGAGGTTTAAACTCCAGCTTGGCACACTATAATTGACCGCACATGTTCAGCTGCCAGTCACTACAATGACTCAAAAATACTGCAGAAATAAGTGGTCAGAAATTTTTTAAAATAACAACGGGTTCACAACTTCATATTGAGTTTTGACATTACTCCAGACATTGCAGATGCATTGGTATTTACAATATAAAATCATTGGATTCTAAATGAATTCTTATGACTTTTGCATATTTTTGTCTCTGCACATTAATAATGCATGGTCCTATTTTAATGCCCTAATAGATCTGGAAATCTTTAATATCATATGGCAGTTAATGTTCAAAAGTCAATTAATTTGGGTAATAATTCAGATTATTTTCAAATACAATTTTGCTACTGTAATTAATGTCTGAAAATCCATTCGTCATCGGCTACTGTACGCCAATAGCATATCTCAAATAGTAAAGCTCAAATTCAGTGCCTTTCCACTCGAGCGTTATTCATCCGAAATTATGCTCAGTTACGAACGTCATCATATGCGCGAGAAAAATACGCAGATGGTCGTCATGCGAGCACGCATGCAGCTGCCGGCTTTGAGGATGACGCATTAACGGGAAGACGCTACCCCAAAGCATTTGTGCACGTTTCTTCCAAAGTAAATGGCATTTCAATCTTCCTTTTCAGTATCAAATTTATTTTCCCCACGAATAACATTTTCTCCATAGATTTCCTTGTTGTATTTCACTAAAATAATGCCAGACACACAACTTGCATTAAAATGTACAAATCACATCTTTTGAAAATTCGGGTTTATTAAGGTTTTAAAATGATAAACTATGGTAAATATGAAATATTTCTTTTAATAGATGCAATTGCTGGCTTACAGGTCCACCCAAATGTGGCTTCAGTATATTTCAAATGCTGATTTGTTTTGTGTTAATTTGGGAATGAGAAATTCCGCAATGGACTGTGGACAAATATATCATCTAGCCCCTGAGCACAATACTGAACACTGGAAACTCGGTTGTTATCTGTAAATGTATGAGCCTGCCAGAGTCACAGCCTCCCGAAAACTGAAGTGTCCCTGACAACACTAAGACTCCTGGGAAAGCACAGGCAGAGATTTTGCTTCTGACAGGATATGGACACTGCTCCAGGAGAGGAGTACGCAGAGTTACTGCTGTCACTCATTCGCCGGGGTTAAGAAATGAAAGGTGATTGCATCAGAGGTAGTGAGGGGAGGGGAGGGGAGGAGAAATTTCCTAGATGTTTAGCTCTTTGGATTGTTCAGATTTTGCCACTGTTGGTCGATGTGAAATTTTGCTGTCCGTGGGTAGGCAGGCATCTCATGATTCCTCTTCTTCTTTATCTCTTTCTGGAGGCTGTCAGGGTTTTTCCTTCAGCTCTGTGCATCCATCCGAGAGGGAGAGGGGGCATGACAGTCCCTCAAAATTTCCCCCACGCGCACGCACGCACTCTCCACAGTGTTCCGCCTGATTTGGTGATGGCCGCTCCGGGGTGCGGACTGACGCTGAGGCCCGATCCTGTGACGAATCAAAAACTCGTGCGCACTTTGCCTACCCCCCCCCCCCCCCCCCCCCCACCTCTCCAATGACCATTTAACAGTCACAGTCATAGCAGCAGTTCAATCTGCTTGCCTGGCTTCAGCTCGGAGAATATCCTCACTCAGGACATCCGCTACCACTGCCAAATGTCCCAGGACATGAAACACGGTACTTCTAAGAATTATGGTTATCGTAGTGCGGTTATCAGCTATGTTCCAGAGATTCAGCTGAAAGGTCAGAAACAGGATCCTCATTTTGGTACGGTGCACCTAACTGCAGATCATTTCTGTTTCTCTGCGCTCTTTTTTTTGTAGTGTCTGTGCTTCTCCTCCTCCTGATGTGCCGGGACCTATGCGTGGCGGTGCGCTCTGTGCCCGTCTGTGCCCGTGGGCACGCGGGGTGCCAGCCCGTGTCGCTCGCGGAGCTTTTCGACAGGGTGATCCAGCACTCCGCCCGGATACACGGCCTCTCCAGCGACCTGCACTCGGAGTTTGTGAGTCTTCTTCTCCTGTCTGGTTTCTCTGCATGTTTTTGTAAAAAACAGGTATCTGTAGTGTTACGCTGCTTCTATTTCGTCAGGCCACAAAGGCACACAGTAAAATGCTGGACTAGCATGCGCTCTGTCGGAGTTGAATCAACACTGGAGTTTTTACTGTGTACATGCTAAAATGGTAAATTTGACAGTTGTGACGTCATCAAGGTTGTCAGATTGCTTGATTGTCGCTTCATTCTTTGGGCGAGCCTCTCTCTTCTCTGATTGTCTGTTTGTTTTTGCCTCCATCTTTCTCCTCTGAAGGAACAAAACCTTCTCACCAGGAGAAATCAGATCGGCAGAGCCAATCGGAGATGTCACACTTCCCACATCCTGACTCCTGCTGGGAAAGAGAATGTTCAGAGTCTGGCTGTGAGTACAGGAATTATGTTCCGCCCACGTGCCGCTCCGTGTGGCCATGAATTTACACTAATTAGCGTTAAAATCACCATTAACTAATATATTTAAAAGGCATTAATGACAAATGTACTCATGAATTAGTTGATCCCTCACACCTCAAACTTTAGGAAGCAGAGAAAGGAAGCTGAAAAAATTCATCAAAATTCAGAGAATCAGGCACCTAAATACATTACAATCATTATGCACAGTCTCACAAGGGATTTGCGAATGTTCAACAGTGCTGTTAATTCTTGGCAAATGTATTGTGTTTTTCATGTCCATACATACATCAATTAAGTAACAGTTTTTACAGGCAGAAGATTTTCTTATGATAAAACATTGCTAGACCCAGAAAACAGAGACAGACAAATTCGAGTGGCATTGTAATCATTAAACTATAACAAGAAGTTCAAAAACAAGGGTATGGTTTTTTTTTTTTGTTTTTTTTTTTTTTAAATACGGAGTCAGTTATTCTTACGTGTTATTCGAATCTATTCAGTCTTACTGAATTTATCCGCGCAAAACGCACGTTTCCGTCCGTCCATGACGTCACCGTGCATTTCCTGCATCTCCGCCCCCCCCCCCCCCCCCCCCCCGTAGAGGGAGGAGCTGACGGGGGTGATCCTGAAGCTGCTGCTCGCCTGGAGAGAGCCGCTGTCGCAGTTCCACCGGAACGTCGCGCACCGTGAGGACTCCAGCGGCCTGGCGCGGGCGATGAGCAACATGGCGCACAAACTGAGGGGCGGGGTGGAGAAGGTGGCGGAAAAGGTGAGGCTTCGCCGCGATTTTAGTCGCAGCGCGTTTAGTCTGCAAACGTGTTGTCGTTAAAGCGCAAAGAGGCTAAAGTGTTTCTTGCGTGTTCTAATTTGTAGAACTCATGAGAAATATCTGCGGGATGTTGAGCTATTTTTATAATGACTATATAATATGTAATAATTGGATAATTATTTGAGCCATATATAGATTACTGGGGATGCTGCCATCCCCAAAATCTAGCTCAGGTGCTTTGATTTGTGATATCTGTACGTTAAATTAAAACATCCATCAGTGGCACAACGTCAGAATCAGTTGTATGCATAGGCACCCCTCACCCATTCTGCAATCGCTTCCCCGCTAGATAGACAGCTTTTGTGTGTGTGTGAGAGAGAGAGAGAGAGATATATCAGTCTGTGTTGAGCTGCGTGTGCGTGTGTGCCTGAGTGGTGTATCAGTCTATGTGTTGAGCAGTGTGTGTGTGTGTGTGTATACCTGAGTAGTGTATCATTCTATGTGTTGAGCAGTGTGTGTGTGTGTGTGTGTGTGTGTGTGTGTATGCCTGAGTGGTGTATCAGTCTATGTGTTGAGCTGCGTGTGTGTGTGTGTGTGTGTGTGTGTGTGTGTGTGAGAGAGAGAGAGAGAGAGATATATCAGTCTGTGTTGAGCTGCGTGTGTGTGTGTGCGTGTGTGCCTGAGTGGTGTATCAGTCTATGTGTTGAGCAGTGTGTGTGTGTGTGTATGCCTGAGTGGTGTATCAGTCTATGTGTTGAGCAGAGTGTTTGTGTGTGTGTGTATGCCTGAGTAGTGTATCACTCATGTGTTGAGCAGAGTGTTTGTGTGATCTGTGGTACTGCGTGCTGGTGGACACTGTGCTTTGGGGGTCCCTGGGTGCCAGTACTGAGTTCTGGCTCCCCCTTGCAGATGCAGCTCCTGGGCATGTTTAGTAACTCTCTGGGTGGCCCCCCCTCGGCAGGAGACCCACAGCCCCCCTCGTCGACCGGAGAGACTGGTCCCATGAGCGACTACGCGCTCCTGCTCTGCTTCCGTAGGGATTTCGATAAAGTGCACAGTTTCCTGAGAATCCTGAAGTGCAGGATGTTCCCTGAACACGGATGCTAAGCCTTCGAGCCGGGACTGAGAATGGACTTAAAGGCATACGGTGCAGGATTTGTACCTTGAAAATATTCCAAAATAATCACATCTATGATGCTCTGGCAATTTTTGCCTTTATGCACTTTTGTCAAATTTGCACCTTTACTTGTATTTGTTATTATAAAATGTGTTCATGAAGTTTCTGGGCACGGTGCTCTTTTCTGTGTGGGGAGAGGTGCTCTGTTCTGTTCTGAGGGACTTCTTGGAAGAAATTCAGACAAACCGTTAGACGAAAAGTGTGGGTTTGTTTCAGTGGAAGCTGTGCTGTGACACAAAATAATGAAATCAAAATTATATCAAAATTGTTTTTTGTATAGTATGATGTGTACTGTGGTCTTCAGTTCTTTTAAAAGATATTTAGCAGAATTTCTACCAAAAATAGTGTATGCAAGTGTCTGCATTGAAGAACTTTGCATAATTCTTGGGTAAGAGAGAAGCCCGCATTTTTATTTATAAATGAACAATTTACAAATAAAGTCATTATTCAGCAAATATATACATTTGATGTTTTCATTGAACATTTTTGTTCAACAGCAAGTTCATTTTAGTGGTAAAAATACACTAGCTTAATTTCTTATTTTATTAAGAGACACCTGCCTGTCATTTATATGTGTATTCCAGACCAATTCTAATCCTATTTAATATATCTGAATATAGTTAGTAAAGCATGAGATTGAAACATTACCAGGACCTGCCAAAATAAAAAATAAAACACCTTTTGCTACCCCAAACACACAGTATCCCTTCAAATTAAATTAATATAACACTTTAATAGTAACAACTAAACCCCTTCTTAATTATTAGGTTACTGGGGAACAGAATTCTCCTTAATGAAGAATTGCCTTGACTTTGTCTGTAACTTTACAAATTAAAAGCAAGTGTTTTTAAAAATGTACTAATAACAACAGTTCAGCAAGTTCACCAAAATAAACTCACCAAACAGAGGAAAAGGAAACATTTAAATTAATTTGCTAATTTGCAATTGATACATTGTTTGGGGTCAATAACATTGACTGAATCTAAACCATATATGTGTGTGACTGAGCCTCCACCCTACCCATTAAAAGAGATTGAAATGGGCCTGCCAAAATGTAACATATACTCTACTGTTTATATATATATGGTTTCTAATATCACAGTTGGATTGCTGTTGCTGGGACTTTTATTAAGTATAATTACATCTAAAAGATGAGTCATTGAACTATTAAAACACATGAGCCTCATTCTGTACCATTATTAATATTAATTTAAATGAATTCTCAGCGGATGCATTTTGTCATTGAAATCTGAATATGCAGCCTCAGCCATATACAACAAGAGAAGAACTATTCCATATTCAATTTTAATACTGAGTTCTGAGGCAACAAGGGAGCAATATTCATAAACACAATTCCAATAAAAAAACAAGACTTAAGCATGGAGAATTCTAAGAAAACTAGTAAACCTTAGGTTACATTTAGCAATGTACCTGACTGTAATTAATAACACTTGAGGTTAAGGGCTGCTTGTAAAAAGGTTTGGAGCGCTGGAAAGATCTAGAAAGAGGCTTGAGAGTCGTGCAGATTCAGAGAGCTTAAGGCGATGAAAGATGTGCCACAGCCAGCCGGAAACAGAGGCATAAACAAGCGCGCGAGTTTCCTACGAGACGGATTCTCTTCAAGATTTGGGATGACAATGAGTAATGCTCAGAACCATATTTTTTTTACAGTGCTGCATGCACATTAGACCAGGGGAGGGATTCTGACTGAATGAATCACATGAAACACTGCGAGACTTTTGCAAATGGACCAGGCCCGCAGGCTCACGTCTGGAAAGGATCCAACTTTCGTTGTGTCGTGATTCGCGTGAATTTCTGCATACAGTTCCCCTAATCTATGCTAACGTTTTTAGCGACACTGTTGTAATCGTGCTCATGACGGTAGAAGAAGCCGGGGTAAGATGGATGCCCCCCCCAAAAAGAATTTCTGTGATAATAAATGTCACAGACAAGTCCTCGCCTATGCAATTCATCGCCAGTGTACAAATGCTGTACCAAGACTGAGGCGTTACATAAGTGAACATGTAAACTCGCGTTAAGTAAGATCACTATCAAACCCTTTGCTCATACTGTAGCTTACAGTCAATGTCCTTGCTTGTGCCATCTCGGACGCCTTTGGTTTTAAAAGGACCCTTTGTGTTCTTCAGTGTGAGTCACCGACAAAACAGATAGCCTCCAACATTCACACACGTATTGTTAAACCGATTGAGGGGCTATCCATCTCAATCTCTTGTTTTAGCAATGCTTATTTTTCAGTGCAGTTCTAAGTACAATACCCCCATTCGCATCAATGATCCAGTTTTCTGTAAGGTAATTTAAAGTTTAATTAGCGTTTTGTCAACAATGACAATACAGTGTTACAACACATGACAGCATGTACCGTATCCTACAAGGTTTCCGACTGTAGGGTTTCAGTTACTTTCAAGAAGTCTGATGACTAAATATTAATTCTGACATACAGGAAAATACAGCAAAATCTGAATTTTCACAGCTTTTGTTGCGCAAGAGGTGTGTAAAAATCCAGACACTGCCATCAAATACAGAAATGACCAAGGACACAATATGAAATCCTGCTATTAGCACATGTCTGCTTGACGGCTTCATTGGTCTACACCAGATCTACCAACCTGTAGCTTTTCATTTCAACCCTAATTTGGCACACCTGACTACTCATTAGAAGCTCAATAAGCTGTTGGAATTAGGTGTGCTTTGTTTGGATTGAAGTGAAAACCTGCAGGACTTTAGATCTCCAGGAACAGGATTGGTTACCACTGGTCAACGTGCCGTGGATCCAGCATGCTCAGCCCTGGTTGTGGAGAGCCACTGTCTTCCTGGTTTTTATTTTCACCTCAAAATCAGCAACGGCACCAGACCCAAGAAACCAGGCGAGGTGAATTAAATGCTCACCCAGCTGACTGCATCGATTCAGTAAGAAGAAAGAAGAATCACTGTGGCTTTCATGGAACCAGATCGGGGGGAACTCTAATGCACACACATTACAGTTGCTACACTTACAGTGAGATATCTTCTTTTAATTTATCTTTGTCACTAATGTTTAGCCCGGATTCAATTATTTGCCCGTCACTTCGACTCACAAACAAGTACAAGCCTTGCATTGCATTTTTTCTTCACAGACTCAGTTTGGCAAGAACGTTTTAGCGATCGCTCAAACTGTGCTTGTGATAGAAAAGAAGCAGAACAACTCTTGCTTTTAATCGTCAGCCAGAGTTAAGGACAATGGCTGATTAAATCCGGGCCTCATTCTTTCTTACTTAGTGAAGATGTGTGGAACGGACGTGGAGGAACAGAGATTCTTTATCGCCGGTGTTGAGTTCCCTTGCTGTGTCCATTTTGGAGTATCTCTGTGTGAAGGCTTGGTGCGAGGAATCGTGGGGTTTTTTTAACTGTTCACAGGAGTGGGGCTCATGCCATGGTTTCGTTCTCAGCGTGTCCCGGGCCGTTTCCCCGACTTTGCTGAGAGGCGATCGCTCCTGCGCCTCCTCTCCCCTCCTCTGATCACTCACCGGCGAGAGCTCCTCGGCCGAGGGCCTCCCACACAGCACCTCCTTCTCTTTCGAGTTCCTCCACTTCATCCTCTGGTTCTGGAACCAGATCTTCACCTGTGTGGAGGGAGAGAGAACAGAAAGTGTCGTGTCCTGTACTCCAGTGAGCCCTGGTGTCGGCACCCGTAGATTTGACGCCGACCGAATCTTTACCTGGGACTCTTTCAGCCTCAGGTCAGCCGCCAGCTTGTTCCTGTCGGCCTTGCCGATGTACTTCTGCTTCCGGAAGGTTCTCTCCAGCTCCTTCCTCTGCTCCTCGGAGAAGACGGCCCGCCTCAGGATGCCCTTCCGTGACCTGGGGCCAGAATCTGGGGGCCAAAGCGCCAGGCTTGATCCTTCTGTGGGTGCATCATCATCATCACCATCATTGTCACTGTTATCATTGTCATTATCATCATCGCCGTCATCATCTTCATCATCATAGTTCTTACTGTCATATCTTCATCATCATAATCCCTATCATCATCTTAATAACATAAACTTTTTTTAAAAGAATGCAAAGTAAAAATGTGTAATAAATTTAATCAAATAAAATATATCGAAATTATATGTGAAAAGAACGTTAAAGTAAAGGCTCACTTAAGCCTTTTCACTTTTGTACGTTGTGAGTTTGAGGAAGTTGTGGAAGAGCCAGGAAACTTGTGACACTGCAGTGAAAGCACTTATCACAATGAAGCAAAAAAAAAAGCACAAATTGGGTCTGTTGAATGGCCCCCTTCCTCTAATGGAAAGAAAAGGAACTTTTAACCTTGTGGAGAGCGTTCCCGGAGAGCCCCGAGCCACAGGTGCACACGGCTAACAAAAGTCAAGTGGGACCGTTTAACGAGCCCATTGACGAGGGACCTTTTTAAAAATCTGTCCGACAAATCTGTGAGGGGAGCAGCACACAGACCACCTGGAAGGAGCGAATAAGATGGTTAGTCACGCTCCCCGAATCCCTCTCCTCCATTTTCACTGCCAGGAGACCTTCTTCTTCAACGGCAAATTAACAGGTCACTGCCCCCCTCCCCCCCCCCCCCCCCCCAAAAAAAAAACTAGAACAGGAGACGAGGGCTGTTGGAGGGGGAAAGCATATCTTAGCCGCCCACACTGCTTGAATGTAAAGCAGGGCTGACAAAAGGAGCGGCTTCATTCATTGGCCGCTCCCTGCTCCCCGCTCCCTGGACCCTTTCATTGGCAGGTAGGGCCTGGCCGGGTGGGTGGGTGTATGGGAAGATGATCTGTTAGGAGTCTATAAAAGTCTGCCTGCTTTATGCCGCAGTCAAGGGTCCTTCAATGGCCTGGAAGAAAGATGACAGACAGGAGAATGGAAGGAGGCAGAGAGCCCTGAATTTGGAACGCACAAAAGGGGGCGAGGGGGGGCTGTTTGTGGTTTGGGGTTTGAGGGGGTGGCGGGTTTCTGAAGCCTGCAGAGGAACGTCTCCGCCGTAGTTCATTGCTGGGGTGAAAAATGGCCGTGAGGTCGCGTGTGGTGGAGGGGACTGAAAGGTGCGATTGGTCACGGGTGGAAGGGGGGCGGGGCCGGTGTCCTATATTGTTGGACACCCCCCTCGGTCTCTGTGGGAAAGTGTCAGCTGGCTGAGGGGTCTTTAGGGTTTCCCGAAAGGTAGGAGGGTGGTTGGGGGGGGGGGGGGGGTGTTGGGTTTGCATGAGGCTTTCCAAAGTGCCAGAACTTTGCTGCCTCACTTGTCAAGATCGAGTAGGCTTGCCCCCACCCCCCTCCAAACCCCCCTGGCCACTACCAAAAAAAAAAAAACTAGATTCAGGAGAAGAAGACAAACAGCCTCCATCACGGTCCCATTCGCAACCTAAATAACCAGCTGCAATTATTAAAATTAGATGCCACGCTTGCCACTTAGCAGAATAAAAAATTGATCAAAAAGATTAGCGTGGAGAGGAGTAGCTGACACTTCTTTTTAAGCCGCCTGAAAGCCCCGAATGTTATCGGTTAATCCGATGAACTGGCAGCTCGGTCACAGCGCATGTACTGTATGGAGCAGCGTGTGGGTGGACTGCGTGCCTGCGTGTCCACGTTCACACTCTTCATTAGACACGGTTAGCATAACCCTCCAGCGTATTAAAACGTTAGCATCGACACATCTGGACAGAATGGCGGGCCTATCGTTTTTTTTTTTTTTGCGCATTAGATTTCACGCATGTGGGTGGGCGGTTTAATAGAAAAGGTATTTCAGTTCATTTTTAACTGACTGTGAAACATGAGTGGTTGACACCTCCACCGAACTCGACAAAAAACCGGCCTGTGACTACAGATGAGAATTAACCTCTGAGCTGAAATGTACAGAATGCACCAACATCCACTTAGAAAACTGTGCGCCGACAAATAAGTAAATAAAAAAGTTAATTACATTAACATGGGTTTGAGCTCTGTCACACACGTTACTTGACACACACTTGGGTGAAATAAATTATGTGAATACTTCAGCCCTTTAGACACCAGTAAAACTATTGCAGATTGCTCACAGTTCTAAAACAAACGTCTATTTTAAATGGGACAAAATTGTTCTTTCATTCTGGTTAGTAACAATATGTTGAAAAATTGCCTTAATTTTTATTTTATTTTTCACCAGCCTATGAAGAGTTGAAGTACGTCAAATTCACGTAAACCAGGTTTTTCAAATGTAAATTGGTAATGAACTGAAGAGATGGTGCGTTAAGGATGTCCTGAACAGATGGCGACTGCTCCTCCAGAGTGGACTTGATAAAATATTCTCAACAGAAGCAAAACGGGTTCTGAATAGGTCGTGAGCATTCCTCAATGGCCGATGGAGTGAGATATTCCGACTAAAAGCGGTAGATGACGGAGCTGCGGTGTCATAATAAAAGCCCCCCCCCTCCCCAACCCCACCTCCTGTTTCAACGTGATAAATCACAGTCAAAAGGAGGACCTTTTATTGAATAATGAGGTCTCGGGCGGTGGCATAGGTAATTAGTTTCTTCAGAATCACGCACAGAGGCCCCTGCCGTTCGGCGTTTAGAGGTGACCTCGGGCATCGCCGACGAAACGGAAAACGGAAACTTACTGGGAAAAGCGGCGGGGGGCGCGGGGAACGGTCCCGGACCGCCGCAGAACGTCAGGAACGCTGGCGGGGGCCGCGAGGAAAGTGTGGGAAAACCTGGGAATAGAGAATGATCCGATCAGGCGGCACGGAACGACATTAACGTCCTTCACGTATGCACGGCCAAAAATTCACCAAAAATTATTTCACTACAAAACAGAAAATAATAAGATAAAAGGCACAGAAACATTTATCAGTTAAATGGTTTGGGGGTTAGTTCCATCTCAATTCATTAAATACAGGAAATTAATTGCAATGAAATTCCTGAACTGGACAAATTCCCCATATTTTCTGTGAGGAATTTTCCGTTATTGAATTTAAGGAATTGACCTCCAACTCTAATCTCAAGTCCAATCAAATCGGTTGGTTTGCAGGTGGCAAAGAGTGTGTGAATGAAAAGAGGAGAGATATCTGTACTGCATATGAAAATATTTCAGACACATACTTGAAAGTTTGTCACTTCTCACCTCTGTGCTAATCCTCTATATTCATTTGTGAGCTTTTTAGGTACCTCACCTGGACCTACCATAGAAGCTCAAGAGATCTACTTTGATTCCGCAAATACTTTCACTCTGTAAGCTGAGGACAGAGACTGAATTCCCAACCAATTTGTGCTCAAAATAAAATCCCTTATCTGTAAGTACCGCCATATAGTGAAATAGCACAGTTCTAGTTTCTCAGAGTCTGTATTTTCATTAATTTAAAGCGACAGAGAATATATTTTTGACCTCTGGTACTTTATCATTTTGAAGAGCAGATTTGTTGCATGTTATTCTTTTGACGGCAAGACATTCATTATTCCCTGTTATTGGATTATTGGTTCATTTATGAATTATGAGGTTGAAGGTACACATTGTTTCATGGAAGATTCATTTTCATTCCATAATTATATTGGTCACGCAGGTGCACATGCCCAGATTTAGAGCCACTAAATTTAATGAGTGAAACGAGCACTTTCAATGGTCTCTGGACACGGCAATGAAACATCATCATCAATATTGTAAAATTAGAAATGTGTCCTGTAACCAATATGGAACTGAGCGAGCACAAATCTGAGAAATATTCTTCTGTATAAACTGTTTGAAATGCCATGAAAAAAATTAAGTATAATCACTGCAAACACACGTCCTATAAATTTCATAAAGAGTGAACAGTGAAAGCCTTGTATAATGCAAAATTAATTATAAATGAGCATTGTATGATGATATGTTCAAACGTTATTGTTTATGTCAGTGGAAATTGTGTTCATTTATGTAGTTTAAACAGCAGTGCATGTGATGTACTGTCTATTTCTACAACCCACTGTTAAAATACCATAATTTTTATATGAGGACTTACCATGAGGATTCATATAAACACACTCACCCAAATTTTCAAAGTCAATATATATTATAGAAAAATATATTAAAACATTTTTAAGAGCAAAGCAACACAAATATAGAAATAAATTTAATTCTACTTAAAATATTCTTGACCAAGAATTTTATATGAGGAGGGATGAATCCCTTGTGGATATCTATGTATAATGCATTATGCATTAATTAAAGTGCTGCTTTGATAAAGCACGTGAAACTTTTAGATTTCTGCATTTAAGGGCAGTTCTCATGCAGAAGAATAAGTCCCAGAGGTCAGACCCTGGGACAGTATGTGCCTTACCTGTATAAGACTGGGGGACGAAACCTTTCGCGTGGACAGACCTCCAGTGTTTCGGGGTACCCTGTTGAGACCCCACTCCGGCTCTCCATTCCCCTCCCGCGGGCCCGCCGGTCCGTGGGGGCGAGGACGCCCTGGGCGGGGGGTTCCCGGGTCCCGGGGGTTCTGGGGGGGGTCCCCGAGTTCCCAGCAGGTTGTCGATGAGGAAGCTCTTCCCCGAGGACCCGAAGCCGGGGCACTGGGCGGGGCGGCCCTCTGCGCCCCTCTTCACGCTCCGCGCCGGGTTCATTCTGCCGAGAGCGGAAACGCCAAAGCCGCCGCTGCCGCCGTCCGCCGTCCTCCTCTCCCGTCTGCTCTGGAGCCACAGGAAGGAGAGGAAACGCACTTTAAGTTGGGCGACGAGGGGGCAAAACTTTCACGGAATCTCAGAAAACAAAGATTCGGGTTTCTTCCCCTTTTTGGTTTGCAGTGTCGCTGGCAGCCCCGCGATTGGCTGAGGGGCTCTAGTGTGATTGCCCATTCAGACGAGCCGATGGCCTTTCTGACAGGCTGAGAGGGGTGGACCCGACTCATTCATTATGTCAGTTTGTCCATAAAATGACAGAGACCGGAGACAATAGGCCGCTGGCCGAAGTTTAATTTGTGGACCAAACAGACTGCTGCAGTTAATGGTTCTCTCTCTTTTCTGGGGGTTTTTTTAATTCTTTTTTTTTGGCAAGTTGAGATACAGACACTGCTGCTCTAGTGTGTGTCAGATTTGAAAAATTCCTTTTCTTGCACTTTCTTTCAAAATTAATTTATATCCATGTCTGTGTGTGTACTTTTCCAAAGAGAGACAGAGTACAAACCCACTTGCTCACATACAACCTGTTATAAAAAATATATATATAGCATGTGCATGTGAACACATTTCTCACACACTTTTTCTCTCTGTCTCTGTGAAAGCATCATGCCTTAAAGGTACAAGTTTGTTTCACACTATTGCATGGGCTACTGTCTGTTCTTATGTCAGTCATCTGTGATACATTTGCAGGGAATGTTCCATGACTACACAGCTATCAGCATATTTACCAGGGCCCCTGGGGACCGAGGAGGGCCACTCTGTCTGTCACTCAACTAGAACTGTCACCCTGCAGCACAACCGACAGGTACTTCCTGTGTTTGAGGGAATGATCCGGAAAATGGTTGTCATTCAGGACTTCCGAGTGACATCCAGCTGTCAGGCGTTGGGGTACCTGGAGTGATGCTAATTTATACACAGGTTTCTAAAAAACTGGACCTGCCCATGGGGGCTTAGGGTTTTGGGGGTAAAGTTACGGGAGGGTTAAAGTGTCACTGAAGAATTTGTCCTGGGCAGGAGTTACAGAACCCATGCCCATGTGGGGGGGCAGAGGTTTTGTCAGAATGGATACCCACCCACCCACCCCACACACACCACAGGCTGCTATGATGCTAAAGTGTCCACTTTCCAGCTTTGAACATCGAACAGATGTTCTACACTCCACATAACATCACATGTGTTCCACAAATAAGAACAGATGCCAACATTAAGTGCTTCTATTTTTGTGGGGACCTACAGTTTCCGGTCATTTTTTTACTCACCTTTTTTTTTGCAAACCTGCCCAGCTGACACTTTACCGCCATGTTAGCGTCACACACCGACACCTGCAGCGGGAAGATGAACGCATCACGCAAGTAAGGGCCGTCGTTTCCGCACCTGTTAAAAGCACACAGTTATTAATTCATTCATTCATTCGTTCATTCAACACCGCAGGCTCCCATTCTCGATTTTGCAGTTTAATATCCATGTCCGATGTGGCCGTGGCAACGGCGTGACATAATCAGGCGGGAGAAACGCGGTGACACGCAATCCCCGCTACTCCGGGTCGGCTCCAGCTAACGATCCCTTGATTAATAACCGGGTGGTGTTTAGGAGGGGGGGGGCAGGGGGGTGGGGGGGGTGCCAGAACAGGCTGATTAAAATGCCCCTGTGGTGGCAAACAGTAAACAAGCATGTCCGGCGGGGGGGTGGGGTTCGGGGGAACAAAACCCTCCACGCTGGGCATGGAAATCGGCGCACACAGACCCGGCCTTTGTCTGGTTGCCGCGGAGCCAAAGGTGGCTTGTAATAAGATCCGAGGTTTCCCTCCGTCGCGGTCGGGAAAAACCGTGTCGAAGCCGGTCCTTCGTCCTCTCCTTCCTGTTCTCTTCTCTGTACGTGTAATGGCCGACTGTCTCCTTCCAGCGGGCCACTGTGCGTGTGTGTGTGTTTGTGTACTGTATGTATGTGTGAGTGTGTGTTTATTGTATGCGTGCGTGTGTGTATGTGTGTGTGTCTTTTTATGTCACGTGGGGAAATTGATAAACGAGAACAGGAAAAAGAGGGAGATGGCCAGAGAGGGCAGAGAGAAGCTGTTCGTCGGTCTGGCTGTCTGGCTGTCTGTCTGCGTGTCTGTGTGTGTACAAGGCCTGTTTTACACACGCATCAAAGTCCAAAGCAGTTCACTCTGGCTAGACCACATACACTGAAAAGGCTCCTGTTACAAAACACAAAACAGCTCCAAATGTGCCCACAGTCAAAATGGTGGACTTGTAGGCTGCTTTGCAGGGGGCACTGAGGAATAAACCATACAAAAAAGAGGTGAGCAAATCCTATTACATATGAGATACATACATGCAAACACATATTTCAGATGATTTCAGATGCATGCATTTTACATACTGTGAACACCTCACTGCAAGGTCCTCTTCCACAGTCTACCTTCACGGCTGGTTCTAACTTTTAATTTGCAGAATTTGTATTACTGTTGTGATGTTTTGTGGCCTTGTGTGTCCAGTGTAAGTGTATTCCACAAAATTTCACAACTCTTCAGCCTGCTGCTACAATTTCCACTTGGCAATAAAACTAAAACTTTGATTGTTTTCTTTCTTTAAATAATTGCAAATTGTGTTTTTCCATGAAGAATTTCAGTGGGAGAACCTGGGTCGTTTTTGACATAAGCCATACAAATACCACATTTTTCAGACAAATTTCATTTGGGAAAATGAAGCATAATTCCACAGAACTTCATAGCAAGGATAATAAAGTGTTTAATATTCATGATTAACCCAAAAATAATGTATGACATCAGTGCATTCCATGCTAATTAATTCTAAATGACTGGCTCATTGTGGAGAAATTGCACCCATACATAAACCCAGATTCCATACCTAGCTCTAAACTGAATGTTACAGCTGGATTTTTTTAGATGTCTTTTCCTGCTCAACTTATTATTATTATTACTATTGAACAAAAGATGCAATAATATAAAGTTAAGGTTCCGCTGAAATCCGCCACTCAATAAAGCGAACCCCACAAAGAGCCTGTGTTTCAGCAGAGGTCAGAGAGACACAGAGTAATGGCAGAATAGCCGACTCGATTGATATTCCACTGCTTCCACTTCATATTGTGCATGGTCAGCCAGTCTTCATGAATTAAAGGACAATGAATCCCCTCCCACCCACCCACCCTCACACACACACACACACACACACACACACACAGACGCACACACACACACACACACACTAAACGGTCACTCCGCGCGGGGCCGCGCTTCGGAGTGGAAGTTTTTTTCTAGCGCGGCGACTCGCGATTGTGTTTCTATAGAGTTCTAATGAGCTTCTGTGATGAGCGTGAATGCGGGGGCCATTCACACTCTGTCACCAGAGGCCGAACTTTACACACATTCAGCTCCCCGGTCACAAAGGCCAGAAAGGCAGCAGGATCGACGCTAAAAGCTAAAAGCTAAAGCGCGCTACATTAGCATGACAGTGACACAGAGTCATCTGCGGGGCCCTCAGCGCGGAGACAAAAGCGATAAAGGGGGGGGAAAAAATGTTCTCGCTTTAAACAAATCCTCCACGACGCCTCAAAGGGCTTTAATAGGCATTTTTGCGGACAATCTTGAACCTTTTTGCTTTCTTATTTATTCATTAGGGTTAATCTTACGGGAATTGTGCTCTTATCTGTACTAATTTATACAAAATAACACTCTGTGAAATTGGCATACCAGTTGAGTGTTATGTTTTAGATGTTTATGAATGATAATTTTCCCATGGCAAACATATTCCAAACTTCACAGTTTGTTTTACAGATGAATTAATATTCATAATAAAGGTGGCCAAACAAAAAACAAGTGGTGGTGAAACATAACTCCAACATTATACTCCAAGTGCAAATGCCTTACAAATAAGAAATATAAATATATCATATTTGTCAAGTCAGGTTTATTTCTTAAACACATTTAAAAGGACTACTGTCAACCAAAGTGCAATGCCTTCATGAGTGTGGAAAACAGTGGATACTTTTCTTTTTTTTTTTTTTTTTTTTTACAAAACACAAAAACAAGGTCAAACCTTAATTGGAATTTAAAGCTAGTAAAGCTAGATGGTAGATGAGATGAGATTAAATGTAATATCTGAAAATATTAAGTAAAAAAACACGAAAAACAAATCCTGCTGCAAAATCTCCACTCAATTAAAAGCAAAACGGCTGCAATACAGCCACAACACGGCCTTGGTATCTGACCCACACAGCCACCTAGTGGCGACTCGCGGAATGTAAGTGCGCGCAGACACGCACGGGAAAAAAGTTCCCACATGAAGTGAAGAAACTTGGTTTCCATATTCCATATTTACCGGCATTATGGGAAAGTTTAAAGGTTTTTTTTCTCATATTTTTCCCCATGTTTTCTTTACTTAAGCAGGGAATTTTAGAGTTTTAGTAAAAGAAAATAAGAAAAAAAAATAACGGGCCTTTTCGTTCAGCTCCAAAAAAAATGAAACAAGATTCATACTCACATACAGAAATTAAGATTAAGATTACGTTTCTGGAGACATAGGCATATCCAATTCAGTCTGTTGGCTTCATAAAAAGATTCCATTAAATAGTAGTTTTTGTGATGCACTAGATGGCAGTGCTGTTCAAGATACAACACTGTCTGGTTGCGTGTGTGGCGTGTGTGTGCGTGCGAGTGTGTGAAAGAGAGAGAGAGAGAGAGAGAGACAGATGGGGGGGGAACCTAGTTATTATAAGCTTCAAATATGGATGCTGCACTTGAGGGCATAGCTCAGCCAAATATGTTAATAAACATACCCACTAATCTGGTGCAAAACATGCAAAATGACCCAATTAAACCACACTACCAAGAGTAAAACAGGTAGGAAGCCAACGGGCTAAAGTGAGTTACATTACATTACATTACAGGCATTTAGCAGATGCTGTTATCCAGAGCGACGTACACAACTTTTACTTAGCATTTTTTTTTTTTTTTTTTTTTTTTTTTTTTACATTGTATCCATTTATACAGCTGGATGTATACTGAAGCAATGCAGGTTAAGTACCATGCTCAAGGGTACAACGGCAGTGTCCTACCCGGGGAATCTAACCTATGACCTTTCGGTTACAAGCCCAGTTCCTTACCCACTGTGCCACACTGCCGCCGGTTGTCCAGTCTTACCAAGCCTGTTAAGAAGCAGCCCAAGCACTTAACGAGCCTGTTCTGCTTTATTTCAACTGAGTAACAATGAGTGGCCCTGAAGCCTCTTTCATAATGAGGAGCGCGCACACACACACACACACTTTCCCTCTCACACACTAACCGGCAGACTCGATCGTTATTTAAACCCGGTATAGCGCCACATAAAGCCAAAGTCAGTCTATCCAGCAGTGCACAAACACCTCTCTCTCTCTCTCTCTCTCTCTCTCTCTCTCTCTCTCTCTCTCTCTCTCTCACACACACACACACACACACACACACACACAAAAGCACAAACACATAAGTAGCCCGTAGCTTCCCACTGAATGTTGTTTTGTGTTTTGTTCACGGGGGGGGTGGGGGGTTCATAACGGGTGCCTTTAAGCACAACTCACACGTCAACAATGGATAAACTTTGGGATGTAAGGCAAGGAAACAGACAGGAAGGAGACGCCGCAGAGGCATCTATTGAGTGACGGACTGAGCGGCAAATCGGTCAGCTGAGCTGCCACGCCCGCCCCCTGCTATTCTGGGCCCCATGTCTCCCCGGCAACAGAAACTGTGGTCCATCTAAACGCCAAGTGAGTGACAGTCCCAAAGTGAACTTTGAGACTTCGTAAGAGCTGCCATCATCCATCACCCAAAGTCAGGGATGGGCTGTATTTCAAATACAACATGTAAATGTGCATTTGCATATATGTAATTCACAAATAATACAGGTTACCCTCCTCTTCGCTTCAGTGGTTCACTGTATATCTTGGTGCCTCCAGCGAACATAACCTACAACTCCACCATTTTGATTTCAGTTTATGGTAACATTTATTTTGGAGACATTTAGCATTTGACATCAAGATGTTTTACTGCATTTGCCCATACCTGTCGAGAGTTAGCTGCTTTGGCTTTGATATTTCGTCCATTAAAGCACAGCTTCTTTCCAGAACACATTGAGCATATTACAACAGGAAAAAGCAGCTTAAATTTGGTATTTTGTTTGTTTGTTTCCAGTTGCAATACTAGGCTCCATCGTGTAGGACATGTTGCATAAGAATGCATTTATACTAAAACAGGGCCTAAAGGTAGCAGAACTGTTGCAAGTATGTCTCTTTACAAATAAATGTTTCTTATTGTGGATATAAAATGTTCCATTGTGTGTTAGCTCAGTTGGTCTTGAAGCAGTTATTCTGAATGTCTGCTTCCAGTTACTCCAGGGCTTTCTGAATACCTGAATAAAATGTCACAAAGAACCCGTTGTTCCTGACAAAATTTGTTTACGTACGAGTGCATGACATAAATGACAAGTTTATGAATAATTCATTTTATAAAACTTATTTGAAAGTTTTCCAGCTCCCGCTTTCACAACGTTCATCTGTTTTAAATTATAAGCTAACTAGGCCGCCATCTCTCCCTGACATCCCATATTGAATTACGCATACAGCGTTGTATACTGTCGATGCAGCGCCGCAGTGAAACAGCGTGATTTCAGGTTTCAGATTGCTACCCAGTGCATTCAAATTAAGAGCAGCGTATTCTGCCACCGACCCTCCAGAATCTTACGCACCTCACTCGGTATGACGCAGAAAAGCAGCGGCAGACGTCCAGGGCCCGCCGCAATGTCAGGTCGCGGTGACACGGGGTGGTTTCGGTCGCCGGTTAATTGCCGTTATTTTCCTACCGCTAAAATGTTCCGACCGCGAGAGCTGTCGGGCTATGGTTACCGTCAAGACGCGGAAGCCTGAAGATCGTTTCCAGGGGCTACGGCTGTGTCCCTTCGGCGGGACGCTCCATGCATGTGGATTAATGATCCAATGACAGCTGAAGCTCCACTATTTTTAAACCTCAGTGCGTATTTCCACAGGTGCTGTCCAGAGGAGAGAAATGCGGTTGCCTGCCAGTGTACTCCTGCAGACTGCCAGTGCACAGCTCTAATGACCGTGGATATGATGGTAGCCAAGAGTCCTTTATTATCTGGGATGTCCCGTATTTTAAACAAAAATGGACTCTGACACAGAGCTAAGGTACAAATTCTGGGGTTGCGGTTTGTTTGCCATGCACCGCAAATGCCATTATTTTGATAAATAAGTAATTGTTTTCATTAAAGAACAAGCCTCAGACCAAATAAAACCAAGCACATTGGTGTGGATCACTGCATTTATTCTCTATTTGGACAAGCGGATGTAGGAAACTCAATTCTGTGTTAGCACTGAGAATATGCTGTAGAAACCAAGCTTTGATGTGGGTTATAACATCAGGGCCACTGCACAGGCCAAACGGCATAACATGAGAACAGAGGGAACATATTTCTTTCGATGGGTGAGTGCGCAGCACAACGATCCGCGTTAATTCAGCTCTAACACAGTTATACGAGTACAAGAGGTGCCAAATATATTCTTTCAGAGTAAAATTTACCCTATCAGAGTAAACAGAGGTTTTGTGCATTGACAGCGTCTGTCTGTGTCTTTCCCCACAGCCCCAAAACCCATATTTTTAATAGGATAAAGTAAAAGACCGGATATGATATGACACAATAGGCCTTACTTGAATTGTGAATAGTAAAAGTCCTTGTGTCTTTTATCATGCTCAGACTACATTGTCCCTTCAATGAGCCCTTGTTCTCCTGCAGCAATTTTGTTTAATATTATTGCTCTATGTCTCCTAAATTCCACTAGAGGGCAGTGTTGGATGGACATTTAAGAATGTTTTACACAAAACATCCTCAAATCATCCTCTTCTTTCCCCGCGGGCGCATCGCCCGGATACAATGACACTGATTACAAATGGGCACTCCACTGACCCATTAAAACATTACCAAACAAAACTGTGTCAGGTGTTATTGCGCTTGATTAAAAAAAAAAAAAAAGTCACAGCTCACTGCTAATTATGGTGTTATTTTAATATCAGTGCCCCCAGCCCCCCAGTCACCACAGGAACAAATAAACAAACAGAGGGAGGCCAAACGACATGGAGGGGAGGACTGGGGGGCCACAAAATGTCTTAAAATAGCACAGACAGTTCTCTGGCTTTGTAGGCTGGTGTTCAGTGCCTCCTGCTGGTGAGAGTCAGCGATTCAGAAGTCCTGGCCTTCACCTCAGTGATGGAGAATGGGGCCGGCGAACCAAAAACACCACCTTCTAACAAAACGTCTGTGCAAATTCCACATTTTAGTTAGTCACATGACCAGCTGAAAACAACAATTTGTTGACCCATAAGGACTGCCTTCACATTTCACCAGCATCTAAATAGTTAAAGTAATCCAGCTAAGTATTTGCCAGAGGTTTGCGTGTAAATATCTACTCCTCACAGATCCAATATTCTGAGGATCGATGCACTCCATCCTCCATGCACCATTAATTCACTGAGCAAAAGCAGGAATACTCCTTGGCACTGATGGATCACTGATTTACCAGCAATTTACAAAGGATGTAGAAAGACCAAAGGTCAATGAAGCCGCTTCACTGGTGATATATCTCTATTCAGACTCATGATGCAACACCATTCTGCTGATATTTGTATGAAAAAAAGGACTAAGCAGAAATAATAACGCAGGTAAATTATGAGCTAAAAAGGCAACACTGATCCTAGATCATTTGCTACTCTGGAATGCTTGAAAATCAAAGGCCTGCATCTAATCATCCATACATCTACATAAATAGCGTTTCCTGAATCCACCGAGCTACATTCTCATTAGCCGGAGCATTTTATGGCGTTCGTGAATACAAGGTGGGGAATTTCCCCAAGGACCAGAAGGGATCATCGACCAGAGGCGAATGGCGGTCTGAGATCTATCGGTTTCCCGTTGTCTTGTCCTGTCCAATAAACTGCGCGCGCGCTCTTGGCGGCACATCTGTTATGCCAATTTTCCGCGCAGCCCGAGTACACGCCTATGGCTATTTCAGTCATAAGTGATCCATTGACTGCAATAGAATTAAAAGTAACGGTGCTCTTCAGACCTCACAGGCGTCCGAAACAGAAACCTGCGGATATATTTATATTTCCTCTCACAAAACTATATTTATTGCACGGTATGCTGGAGCGTACAGGAAATGGCTCCAAAAATAGAAAGCAATTAGATTTATTTTCGCGTTCTTAATCGATGCAATTAAATCTTAAGTGTACTTAATGATATCGAGCATAATCTGTATCCTATTTCTTTGAATGAAACGGTCATTGACTGCAGGTGATTTATTTATACGGCTGGCTCTCTTGCCATTTCCCATGTCTCGCCGGTCGGTCGGTCACTCGGTGCTCATTGTTTAACACTGTTGGGCTCGTCCAGTTCGTCTTTTCTATTTGCTACCTTTTTTTACAGCATATGCCACCGACGGAAGGGAAGAGGGAGAACGCTGCAGCAGAAAAAAGGCAAATGAGAAGTACAAAGACAGGGTGGAGGGGCGGGGTGGTGGTATAACTCCGCCCCCGGTCTCAAGCAGCTCGCATTCCTTATTCGCAACCTTCCAGATTAGAAACCGAGAAAGACAGAAAGAGGGTACAAGGAGAAAGGCGAGCACAATGACTATGGCATTACACAGAACGTCTCAGCTTTTGAAAAACGAACATCGCACACCTCTGAGAGCGCTTTGGGCATGGATCACGGGCACTGTAGTCGTAGTACTGGTCAATGACGTTACACCTGGTCTGGGGACAAAATGAGGGTTATCTACATCCAGAACGCCGGCTTCGTTGCTGCTTTCTCGGGAAGCACTGACGGTGATGGTTCTTCGTTTTATTTTTTGACTTCGTAATATAGGCAGCATTTAACAGAAGACTATAAACACTACCTTGCGTAATTTAGCACGGCCAAGGTCTATTGACCATGCCTCTACGCGAGAAAAGAACGAAGAAAATTATTATATGGTATAGTCAATGTACTTCGAAATATTTTGCATATTTGCGTCTTTGAGATTTTCTAAATATTGTGCATTATCATCCGTAGGATACGCAAGGACGCTTTGTCTAAAATCGAAAGTAGAGATAGATGCTTAGTTGAGGTATTTATTGTGTTAAAGCTAGAACCATAATTAATCATACTTTTTACATTCATCGTAGGTGCTAAACAATTTCATCTCTGAAATATTGATGTGTAAGCAAATAGCGATTAGTCCACTTTTTTTCTTTGTTTCTGCCTTTGAATGCTGGAGCTGACAGTAGCCTACTGTACTGGACACGTTAGGAGTCGCGATACTCCCAGCAAACTAAAATATGACCAGGAGAACAGTGGCCATATGAAATTAATAATGCAATTAAGATCTGAATCGCAGTTCATTTGTTTCTGATCACGCATTGCTCGTCTTAATTTATTTATTTATTTGTTAAGCTATTATTATTATTATTATTATTATTATTATTATTAGTATTATTATTATTATTATTAGGCTACTACTAGTTTTACTACTATTACTACTAGACTACTACTTTTGATGAAATTGGGTAAATACACAGACATAGAGGACGGTCGTGGAAACAGTCAAGGTTGCACTTTTTCCCGCGAGATGGAAACTGACAGCCTTTCACCGCATCGGCTATCCCGTTACGGGACAGAGAAGTCCTGGGGAGACCAGTCGTCTCCGCGGTTACCTGCCGAACGTCCCGCGGCAGAAGCACTGACAGCGTGCGACAGCAGAAGGGGGTCAGGTGTGAAGAAACACCAGCACAAGCACAACCTGAAGCACCGCTACGAGTTACTGGAGACGCTCGGAAGGGGGACGTACGGAAAGGTGAAAAAGGCCATCGAAAGACACTCCGGTAGAGAGGTAAGACACCAGACACTGCAAGACACTCTCCAAGCAGTGACAAATACCAGTGATATGCAAATTTTTTTTTTTTTTTTTTGTATAACAAAGACTACTGCTTTTGGATGTGTCCTGTGATGATTCGCTACGGGTTAAATATGAAGTACAGTCTCAGTATTAAAACCTAAAAAGCCTTCAGTACACGTGCATAACAGTTATGTTTTAACAGAAGGCCTATTGATGAAATACAAAGTTGAATCGACAGGGATTTTTCCTTGTTCACGGTTCCTTCACTGCTAAGGCGTTTAATTCTTTGCACAATGGAGCGTGAATTAAAATGCCAAGCATTCGTGCGCGTGTGTAGAGTCACTTGCAGAGCGAAGTGCTTACTCAAGGGGGAATTCCCGGCGCCCCAGAGGTCCTTGCGGTCTCCGACGGCACGCACTGTCTCTAGCGGTGCCCCGAGCCGGATGCGCAAATCTCGCACTCTGACGCTAAGCCCAGTCACTGACAGGATTGATGGTCCTTAATGACCCCAATGACATGCTTCGTTTCAAAGGTCAAAAGCTTTTCCTAGACGTTTCCGCCCACTTAAACATAGGTTAGCATGAAAGAAAAATAAATTACAAATAATAGTTTGTAATGCCAGATTTTGCGTAGACGTGCATTTTTTGTAAAGGCTAAGTACAAAGTATTATTATTCATATGCAATGTCTGTTTACATAATTAAACGGATACTCTACATATGCAAATGTGTTTAAATGCTTCAATTAGGCTAATTTGCTCCATGCTGCACGGTGTTGGCCACAGTATAGTGGTTTAACACAAATTTTTGACTTATAACGAGATGCACAGACTGAAGTCGACGGGGCTGTTGAGGGAAAGTGAGGCGTCGGTGTTTTGTCCTCGGAGCTGATGGAAACAATGTTAAGGATTCTCTCCTGGCGCCATCGCTCGTGCAATATGCCACGCGCATTTTTTACGACCCTCTCACAATTCCAACTCGGCTTGCTTTTATATTGGGACGGGTCGCGATATCGAATTACGGACATGTGACGGAGGGCAGTGGAAATTATTAATGTCCTGACGGGGCCGTTCTGTTGATGTTCCATCTGGTGCTAAATTTTCCCTGAGTTTGCCGGGGCACATGATGACGACCCCCCCCCCCCCAACCCTACCAACACAAGGTAAATATTGTCATGTGCTGGGTAATTTGACCTTGCTCACCCTTAGCAGGGCAAGAATGTTCCATGTGTGGAATTTTACTCAGAGGAAAGTACCACCTCAGTGTTTCTACTCTGTGTGTTTGGCCTGGCAGCTGCCTGTGAAGGGGACACCCCCCACCCCCCACCCCCCACCCCCCTTCACAACACAGACCCTGGGGGTCTTTAAGATCAGGCCTGATACAGAGCTGATGAATGATGGTGACCCCAGATGGGCTGAACTTCCTGTCCTCCTCATCGGACATTATTTAAGGTCGATGTTCTTTTGCGCGTCATGTCAGGTCATGGACTCACTTGTGCTACTTCTGAGGTTGCCCAAAAACCGTTTTAATCTGCCCAACTAGACGTGAGCAAGAGAGATTCTTGAATTAGGCCATTTTGTGATGACTTGGATGTGGAAATTACGAAGGTCGAG